>NC_091219.1:11710857-11813833 GCF_040958095.1 Procambarus clarkii
ACGTAACCTAACCTATAATGATAGGTTAGGTTAGGTAGGGTTGGTTAGGTTCGGTCATATATCTACTTTAATTTTATCTCCAATAAAAAACAATTGACCTCATACATAATGAAATGGGTAGCTTTATCATTTCATAAGAAAAAAATTAGAGAAAATATATTAATTCAGGAAAACTTGGCTTATTAGGCAAATCGTGCCTTGCATAGTAGGCTGAGAAGTGAGTTAAGGCTACTAGGTACGACATATATATATATATATATATATATATATATATATATATATATATATATATATATATATATATATATATATATATATATATATATATATATTTATATATATATATATATATATATATATATATATATATATATATATATATATATATATATATATATATGTCGTACCTAGTAGCCAGAACTCACTTCTCAGGCTACTATTCAAGGCCCGATTTGCCTAATAAGCCTAGTTTTCCTGAATTAATATATTTACTATAATTTTTTTCTTATGACATGATAAAGCAACCCTTTTCTCTATGTATGAGGTCATTTTTTTTTTATTGGAGTTAAAATTAACGTAGATATATGACCGAACCTAACCAACCCTACCTAACCTAACCTAACCTATATTTATAGGTAAGGTTAGGTTAGGTAGCCAAAAAAAGCTAGGTTAGGTTAGGTTAGGTAGGTTAGGTAGACGAAAAAACATTAATTCATGAAAACTTGGCTTATTAGGCAAATCGGGCCTTGAATAGTAGGCTGAGAAGTGCGTTCTGGCTATTAGGTACGACATATATATATATATATATATATATATATATATATATATATATATATATATATATATATATATATGTCGTACCTAGTAGCCAGAACTCACTTTTCATCCTACTATTCAAGGCCCGATTTGCCTAATAAGCCAAGTTTTCCTGAAATAATATATTTACTATAATTTTTTTCTTATGAAATGATAAAGCAACCCTTTTCTCTATGTATGAGGTCAATTTTTTTTTATTGGAGTTAAAATTAGCGTAGATATATGACCGAACCTAACCAACCCTACCTAACCTAACCTAACCTATATTTATAGCTAAGGTTAGGTTAGGTAGCCAAAAAAAGCTAGGTTAGGTTAGGTTAGGTAGGTTAGGTAGACGAAAAAACATTAATTCATGAAAACTTGGCTTATTAGGCAAATCGGCCCTTGAATAGTAGGCTGAGAAGTGAGTTCTGGCTTTTAGGTACGACATATATATATATATATATATATATATATATATATATATATATATATATATATATATATATATATATATATATGTCGTACCTAGTAGCCAGAACGCACTTCTCAGCCTACTATGCAAGGCCTGATTTGCCTAATAAGCCAAGTTTTCATGAATTAATTGTTTTTCGACTACCTAACCTACCTAACCTAACCTAACCTAACTTTTTCGGCTACCTAACCCAACCTAACCTATAAAGATAGGTTAGGTTAGGTTAGGTAGGGTTGGTTAGGTTCCGTCATATATCTACGTTTATTTTAACTCAAATAAAAAAAAATTGACCTCATACATAATGAAATGGGTAGCTTTATCATTTCATAAGAAAAAAATTAGAAAAAATATATTAATTCAGGAAAACTTGGCTTATTAGGCAAATCGGGCCTTGCATAGTAGGCCAAAAAGTGAGTTCTGGCTACTAGGTACGACATATATATATATATATATATATATATATATATATATATATATATATATATATATATATATATTTATATATATATGCATATATATATATATATATATATATGCATATATATATATATATATATATATATATATATATATGCATATATATATATATATGTGTCGTACCTAGTAGCCAGAACGCACTTCTCAGCCTACTATGCAAGGCCTAATTTGCCTAATAAGCCAAGTTTTCCTGAATTAATATATTTTCTCTATTTTTTTCTTATGAAATGATAAAGCTACCCATTTCATAATGTATGAGATAAAAAAAAAATTATTGGAGTTAAAATTATCGTAGATATATGACCGAACCTAACCAACCCTACCTAACCTAACCTAACCTATCTTTATAGGTTAGGTTAGGTTAGGTAGCCAAAAAAGTTAGGTTAGGTTAGGTTAGGTAGGTTAGGTAGTCGAAAAACAATTAATTCGTGAAAACTTGGCTTATTAGGCAAATTGGGCCTTGCATAGTAGGCTGAGAAGTGAGTTCTGGCTACTAGGTACGACATATGCATATATATATATATATATATATATATATATATATATATATATATATATATATATATATATATATATATATATATTTATATATATATGCATATATATATATATATATATATATATATATATATATATATATATATATATATATATAGTAGTACCTAGTAGCCAGAACGCACTTCTCAGCCTACTATGCAAGGCCCAATTTGCCTAATAAGCCAAGTTTTCATGAATTAATGTTTTTTCGTCTACCTAACCTAACCTAACCTACCTTTCTCGGCTACCTAACCCAACCTAACCTATAAAGATAGGTTAGGTTAGGTTAGGTAGGGCTGGTTAGGTTCGGTCATATATCTACGTTAATTTTAACTACAATGAAACAAAATTGACCTCATACATAATGAAATGGGTAGCTTTATCATTTCATAGGAAAAAAATTAGAGAAAATATATTAATTAATGAAAACTTGGCTTATTAGGCAAATCGGGCCTTGCATAGTAGGCTGAGAAGTGCGTTCTGGCTACTAGGTACGACATATATATATATATATTCGTATATATATACGAGGGAGAGGCCTAGGGGACGGACGTGTGGCGGAGGAGCTGCTGCCTTCTCAGCCATTACCCTGAGACATCTTGGCCTCACCGTACCAAGACTCAACCATATTCACCGTGAATACACCAAGCAGACGTGGGAGTGGCCGGAAGTGCCTACGGTGTACCATCTATGTGAAAACTTATCAAAACAGGTGGGTTGGCAGTGTGGAGTCATGGAGGCTGGAGTGAGGGGCCAGGATGGATCCTGCAGGCCTCCCATAGTGAGGGGAGGTGGGGGGTGAGTGAGGGGTGTTGTGTGGTCAGGAGAGAGAGGTGGGGGTTACGCGTGTGCCAAACAGTGTTTTGTGTTTTTCTTTTTTGAAAGTTTTGCTGAACAAGTTACGTTGTCAGCGATAATTGGCGCAACATATCTATCATATTGTGAGTACATCACACGTGCAGTGAGTCAGATTACAAGTGTGTGATTCATTCATTATTGTGCAGTGATATACGGGGAAATTATACCAGTGTTAGTGTCGCCCTGACCCCCGCCCCCACCCAGCGCCCAGGCCGGGAAGTACCTGCTCTTCCCCCTCCTACCCCACCCCACCACGTCGCCTCCCCACCCACGAGGCCACCTTGCCACCCGCCCATAGAAGCCGGGAGGCTCCCATGTGTGTCTACGCCACCCACCCACCCAATGTATACCCACATATTGTGTAGTGGGTGTATACCCACACTTTGTATAGAGGTGGTATATGTATTACCACTCACCTGAGTAGTAAGTGCCACGGCCAGCTGATCACCCCCCCAGCCTCCAACCGCCGCCCACCCTCCAGTCTCCACCCGCCGTCCACCTTCCCGCCCAGCGCCCGCCCAGCGCCAGCCCAGCGCCCGCCCATGTCGCAGCTCCCAACAGATAGCCAGGCTTCTCCAAGCCAAGATGAGCCATCAAACAGGGGTAGACAAGGTAGATGTCAGACGTGTGACCGGGTATGCTATATCCGGTTGAGTGACGATAATGTGCGCATTCATTACCACGACGGAGCCAGGTGTTTGGGTTCTGGGCGCCCTCCCAGGGAGAACACCAATCAACAGCCCACACCGCCCGTAAGGCAAAACACCTCCCAGACCTTCATTCCCACAGAAAATTTATTAGAAGCTATCAAAGCAACATCGGCCAGAACCTTGCAACACATCCCTAAAGCAGCCCGCCCCCATGCAGCAGCCAAATTATCTGCCCTCCTGAGAAAGGTCAACGACTCTCCTGGAACGACCCAAGCATGGCACAACCTCCTAATGTTTGGCAACATATGTCTAGCCACCCCTGCAAGGAGAGACAAAACCTTAGCTGCCTCAGTCATCAAAGCTATAAATGATTTTCCCAGGGAGGACAACCAGGTGCGCCTTCCCACTCGCGCGAGAAACACCCACGGCAGGAAGAGCAACAGTGGCATATCCGAGACATCAAAAATCAGAACATCAGTCACCAAGAAAATTGAAGAAGGAAACACTATTGGCGCAATAAGAGTCATCACCAGTGAGGACTCAATTGCCGACAGAGATGCCGCAACAGCTCAAGCCCTAAGGGAGAAACACCCACCCAGGGCTCCGCGTGAGGACGACATTGTACAAGTGGGGGCTACCGGAGCAGAACCTCTCTGGGTGGCTGAATCTGTGGTCCATAAAGCAGCCATGTCCTTCCCTACAGGATCAGCAGGTGGGTTCACAGGACTAAAACCCAACCACCTCAAGCAAATGCTCAACCCTGCACTGGGTGACATTGCAAAGAACCTCTTGGTGGAACTAACCAGATTCACCAACACATGTCTAGCTGGCAACATACCAGCGTCCATAAGACCTATCTTTTTTGGAGCATCTCTCTGTGCTCTAAAGAAAAAGGATGGAGGGATCAGGCCAATAGCTGTGGGCAATTCTCTCCGGCGTCTCGTCGCAAAGGCAGCTGCAAGAACAGTTAGTGATGCAGCGGCCAACATGCTGAAGCCAAAACAGCTCGGGTTTGGCATTCCACAAGGGTGTGAGGCGGCAGCCCATGCAGCTCGAGCCTTCATCGCCAACATCACAGACGAAAAGGCTCTTATCAAGCTAGATTTCAAAAATGCCTTCAATTTGGTGCGGAGGGATGCTGTACTCCGTGCGGTTCATAGTCATTTCCCTTCCCTCTACCCTTTTGTACATTCATGCTACAGTATGGATCTTAAGCTACTTTTTGGCGAACATGAAATTGACTCGCGAGAAGGCGTCCAACAGGGTGACCCCCTCGCTCCTCTCCTTTTCTGCTTAGTCATCAAACAAGTCACAGAGGTCCTGTCCAGCGAGCTTAACATCTGGTTCTTGGATGATGGTACCCTAGCTGGTTCCCAAGACTCCCTCCTGGAGGACATCAGAAAAATCCAGGAGCAAGGTGCAGTTTTAGGCCTCACCCTGAACCCTTCTAAATGTGAAATAATATGTTCCAACCAGGGCATCGTAGAGAGAATAGAGGGTCTTCTGCCAAATATCCATAAAACTAAACCTGAAGACAGCACACTCCTAGGAGCTCCCCTGGGGTTGAAAGCCATCGATGAGGTCCTTGATAAGAAAATCGCCGACCTTAAGAGGATGGATGGGAGGATTGAGGATATTGATGCTCATGATGCACTCTACCTCATCACCAGATGTCTGTCCCTCCCCAGGTTAACCTACTTTCTGAGGTGTTCACCATCTTACAGTAGCCAAAAACTAAGTGAGTATGACCGGTTACTGAAATCAATGCTAGAAAAAGCCCTTAACCTCTCTCTCGATGACCTACAGTGGAAACAAGCCTCTCTTCCCGTAAGACTTGGGGGCCTCGGAGTTCGAACAGCAACGCAAATCGCTGTTCCAGCCTTCCTGTCCTCCTTATCAGCATCCGACGACCTTGTGAAGGAAATTCTACCTGCCCACTTACATCAGCTGGCAGGTGTACATGATCCCAATTTTACACGCTGTGCCACAGAGTGGGCCTCTTGTGCAGGCCAATCACCTCAACCACCATCCCCAAAATCCCACAAGCAATCCAGCTGGGATGGTCCCATTGTAGACCAAGTTGCTGCAGAGTGCCTGGGTGCTGCAACAACACAACACGACATTGCTCGCCTCACAGCAGTAGCAGCACCACATGCAGGGGATTTCCTGTTAGCAACCCCAATGTCGGCAACTGGCACGCGTCTCACACCACACGCCCTCCGAATTGCTGTGGCCCTCCGCCTTGCTGCCCCAATCCACACCAGATATAGGTGTATTTGCGGCGAGGTGGTGGCTGACAGGTACGGTCACCATGGCCTACTCTGCCAAAGCACAGGGGGATGGCACTCGAGGCACAGTGAAGTTAACGACATCATCAAGAGGAGCCTCACTACAGCTGGATGCCCAGCTGAAAGAGAGCCCCGTTACCTAACGCCCCGTAACTCTGATGCTCTTATTGGTCGCCCGGATGGTATCACAGTGAACCCCTGGAAGAATGGCAAGCAGTTGGTATGGGACTACACGTGCGTATCAACCCTGGCTAACACCTACATTAACCTCAGTGTTGCACAACCAGGTGGCGCTGCCACCCACAGGGAAGCAGCCAAATCCCGTAAGTATAGAGAACTGGATCACCACTACAATTTTGTCCCCATTGCTTCTGAGACGCTCGGCGCCTGGGGTAAAAGTGCTACCAGTTTTTTGAAGGAACTGGGTTCTAGGCTCATTGAAACAACAAGGGACCCGAGAGCTGCAAGCTTTCTTTTCCAGCGCCTCAGTGTGGCGATACAGAGGGGAAATGCGCACTGCATCCAGGGTTCCTGCCCGCCATCTGAGGAGCTGGAGGAACTCGACAACCTATGACAACCATCTTTGTAACCCATATGTAACTCCTTTTTTGTAACAAAGTTCAAATAAAGTAAATATATATGTGTACATACAAAAGAATGGGGGTGGTAGGAGAAGATAATATTAGTGTTCAGTGAGAGACCACAAGGTCTCCTCTGAATACTTTTTATTTTCTTCTCCGAGGCTATGGGTCCCCACATTGGCACCAGAGGTGGTACCCTCACACCCTTATATATATATATATATATATATATATATATATATATATATATATATATATATATATATATATAGACATGTCGTACCTAGTAGCCAGAACGCACTTTTTGTCCTATTATGCAAGGCCCGATTTGCCTAATAAGCCAAGTTTTCCTGAATTAATATATTTTCTCTAATTTTTTTCTTATGAAATGATAAAGCTACCCATTTCATTATGTATGAGGTAAAAAAATTTTTATTGGAGTTAAAATTAACGTAGATATATGACCAAACCTAACCAACCCTACCTAACCTAACCTAACCTATCTTTATAGGTTAGGTAGCGGAAAAAGTTAGGTTAGGTTAGGTAGGTTAGGTTGCCGAAAAACCATTAATTCATGAAAACTTGGCTTATTAGGCAAATCAGGCCTTGCATAGTAGGGTGAGAAGTGCGTTCTGGCTACTAGGTACGACATATATATATATATATATATATATATATATATATATATATATATATATATATATATATATATATATATATATATATATATATATATATATATATATATATGTATATATATATATATATATATATATATATATATATATATATATATATATATATATATATATATATATATATATATATATATATATAATGTCGTACCTAGTAGCCAGAACTCACTTCTCAGCCTACTATGCAAGGCCCGATTTGCCTAATAAGCCAAGTTTTCATGAATTAATGTTTTTTCGTCTACCTAACCTAACCTAGCTTTTTTTGGCTACCTAACCTAACCTTACCTATATATATAGGTTAGGTTAGGTTAGGTAGGGTTGGTTAGGTTCGGTCATATATCTACGTTAATTTTAACTCCAATAAAAAAAAATTGACCTCATACATAGTGAAAAGGGTAGCTTTATCATTTCATAAGAAAAAAATTATAGTAAATATATTAATTCAGGAAAACTTGGCTTATTAGGCAAATCGGGCCTTGAATAGTAGGCTGAGAAGTGAGTTCTGGCTACTAGGTACGACATATATATATATATGCATATATATATATGCATATATATATATATGCATATATATATATATATATATATATATATATATATATATATATATATATATGCATATATATATATATATATATGCATATATATATATGCATATATATATATGCATATATATATATATATATATGTCGTACCTAGTAGCCAGAACTCACTTTTTGGCCTACTATTCAAGGCCCGATTTGCCTAATAAGCCAAGTTTTCCTGAATTAATATATTTTTTCTAATTTTTTTCTTATGAAATGATAAAGCTACCCATTTCATTATGTATGAGGTCACTTTTTTTTATTGGAGTTAAAATTAACGTAGATATATGACCGAACCTAACCAACCCTACCTAACCTAACCTAACCTATCTTTATAGGTTAGGTTTGGTTAGGTAGCCGAAAAAGTTAGGTTAGGTTAGGTTAGGTAGGTTAGGTAGTCGAAAAACAATTAATTCATGAAAACTTGGCTTATTAGGCAAATCGGGCCTTGCATAGTAGGCTGAGAAGTGAGTTCTGGCTACTAGGTACGACATATATATATATATATATATATATATATATATATATATATATATATATATATATATATATATATATATATATATATATGCATATATATATATATATATATATATATATATATATATATATATGCGAACAAGCCTGAATGGTCCCCAGGACTATATGCGAATGAAAACTCACACCCCAGAAGTGACTCGAACCCATACTCCCAGAAGCAACGCAACTGGTAACTACAGGGCGCCTTAATCCGCTTGACCATCACGGCCGTCAAAAGGAAGTGATAGCCGAGGCTATTTGAGCCACTTCCCCGACGGCAACTCGGACGGCCGTGATGGTCAAGCGGATTAAGGCGCCCTGTAGTTACCAGTTGCGTTGCTTCTGGGAGTATGGGTTCGAGTCACTTCTGGGGTGTGAGTTTTCATTCGCATATAGTCCTGGGGACCATTCAGGCTTGTTCGCATTTGTGTTCCTCACGTGTGCCCCAAAGAATGAGGTGATTTGGTGAAATGCTATGCCCAAGATTACCATCCGAGTTGCCGTCGGGGAAGTGGCTCAAATAGCCTCGGCTATCACTTCCTTTTGACGGCCGTGATGGTCAAGCGGATTAAGGCGCCCTGTAGTTACCAGTTGCGTTGCTTCTGGGAGTATGGGTTCGAGTCACTTCTGGGGTGTGAGTTTTCATTCGCATATAGTCCTGGGGACCATTCAGGCTTGTTCGCATTTGTGTTCCTCACGTGTGCCCCAAAGAATGAGGTGATTTGGTGAAATGCTATGCCCAAGATTACCATCCGAGTTGCCGTCGGGGAAGTGGCTCAAATAGCCTCGGCTATCACTTCCTTTTGACGGCCGTGATGGTCAAGCGGATTAAGGCGCCCTGTAGTTACCAGTTGCGTTGCTTCTGGGAGTATGGGTTCGAGTCACTTCTGGGGTGTGAGTTTTCATTCATATATATATATATATATATATATATATATATATATATATATATATATATATATATATATATATAACTGAAAACTCACACCCCAGAAGTGACTCGAACCCATACTCCCAGAAGCAACGCAACTGGTATGTACAAGACGCCTTAATCCACTTGACCATCACGACCGGACAAAATGAGGTGATAGCCGAGGCTATATGAACCACCCCACCGCCGGCACTCGGATAGTTATCTTGGGCATAGCATTTTACCAAATCACCTCATTCTTTGGGGCACACGTGAGGAACACAAATGCGAACAAGCCTGAATGGTCCCCAGGACATATGCAACTGAAAACTCACACCCCAGAAGTGACTCGAACCCATACTCCCAGAAGCAACGCAACTGGTATGTACAAGACGCCTTAATCCACTTGACCATCACGACCGGACAAAATGAGGTGATAGCCGAGGCTATATGAACCACCCCACCGCCGGCACTCGGATAGTTATCTTGGGCATAGCATTTTACCAAATCACCTCATTCTTTGGGGCACACGTGAGGAACACAAATGCGAACAAGCCTGAATGGTCCCCAGGACATATGCAACTGAAAACTCACACCCCAGAAGTGACTCGAACCCATACTCCCAGAAGCAACGCAACTGGTATGTACAAGACGCCTTAATCCACTTGACCATCACGACCGGACAAAATGAGGTGATAGCCGAGGCTATATGAACCACCCCACCGCCGGCACTCGGATAGTTATCTTGGGCATAGCATTTTACCAAATCACCTCATTCTTTGGGGCACACGTGAGGAACACAAATGCGAACAAGCCTGAATGGTCCCCAGGACATATGCAACTGAAAACTCACACCCCAGAAGTGACTCGAACCCATACTCCCAGAAGCAACGCAACTGGTATGTACAAGACGCCTTAATCCACTTGACCATCACGACCGGACAAAATGAGGTGATAGCCGAGGCTATATGAACCACCCCACCGCCGGCACTCGGATAGTTATCTTGGGCATAGCATTTTACCAAATCACCTCATTCTTTGGGGCACACGTGAGGAACACAAATGCGAACAAGTTGCGTTGCTTCTGGGAGTATGGGTTCGAGTCACTTCTGGGGTGTGAGTTTTCAGTTGCATATGTCCTGGGGACCATTCAGGCTTGTTCGCATTTGTGTTCCTCACGTGTGCCCCAAAGAATGAGGTGATTTGGTAAAATGCTATGCCCAAGATAACTATCCGAGTGCCGGCGGTGGGGTGGTTCATATAGCCTCGGCTATCACCTCATTTTGTCCGGTCGTGATGGTCAAGTGGATTAAGGCGTCTTGTACATACCAGTTGCGTTGCTTCTGGGAGTATGGGTTCGAGTCACTTCTGGGGTGTGAGTTTTCAGTTGCATATGTCCTGGGGACCATTCAGGCTTGTTCGCATTTGTGTTCCTCACGTGTGCCCCAAAGAATGAGGTGATTTGGT
Organism: Procambarus clarkii; assembly: GCF_040958095.1. Lineage (NCBI taxonomy): Eukaryota > Metazoa > Arthropoda > Malacostraca > Decapoda > Cambaridae > Procambarus > Procambarus clarkii. The sequence continues at coordinate 11,721,694 of NC_091219.1, forward strand.
AAAATGCTATGCCCAAGATAACTATCCGAGTGCCGGCGGTGGGGTGGTTCATATAGCCTCGGCTATCACCTCATTTTGTCCGGTCGTGATGGTCAAGTGGATTAAGGCGTCTTGTACATACCAGTTGCGTTGCTTCTGGGAGTATGGGTTCGAGTCACTTCTGGGGTGTGAGTTTTCAGTTGCATATGTCCTGGGGACCATTCAGGCTTGTTCGCATTTGTGTTCCTCACGTGTGCCCCAAAGAATGAGGGGATTTGGTAAAATGCTATGCCCAAGATAACTATCCGAGTGCCGGCGGTGGGGTGGTTCATATAGCCTCGGCTATCACCTCATTTTGTCCGGTTGTGATGGTCAAGTGGATTAAGGCGTCTTGTACATACCAGTTGCGTTGCTTCTGGGAGTATGGGTTCGAGTCACTTCTGGGGTGTGAGTTTTCAGTTGCATATGTCCTGGGGACCATTCAGGCTTGTTCGCATTTGTGTTCCTCACGTGTGCCCCAAAGAATGAGGTGATTTGGTAAAATGCTATGCCCAAGATAACTATCCGAGTGCCGGCGGTGGGGTGGTTCATATAGCCTCGGCTATCACCTCATTTTGTCCGGTCGTGATGGTCAAGTGGATTAAGGCGTCTTGTACATACCAGTTGCGTTGCTTCTGGGAGTATGGGTTCGAGTCACTTCTGGGGTGTGAGTTTTCAGTTGCATATGTCCTGGGGGCCATTCAGGCTTGTTCGCATTTGTGTTCCTCACGTGTGCCCCAAAGAATGAGGTGATTTGGTAAAATGCTATGCCCAAGATAACTATCCGAGTGCCGGCGGTGGGGTGGTTCATATAGCCTCGGCTATCACCTCATTTTGTCCGGTCGTGATGGTCAAGTGGATTAAGGCGTCTTGTACATACCAGTTGCGTTGCTTCTGGGAGTATGGGTTCGAGTCACTTCTGGGGTGTGAGTTTTCAGTTGCATATGTCCTGGGGACCATTCAGGCTTGTTCGCATTTGTGTTCCTCACGTGTGCCCCAAAGAATGAGGTGATTTGGTAAAATGCTATGCCCAAGATAACTATCCGAGTGCCGGCGGTGGGGTGGTTCATATAGCCTCGGCTATCACCTCATTTTGTCCGGTCGTGATGGTCAAGTGGATTAAGGCGTCTTGTACATACCAGTTGCGTTGCTTCTGGGAGTATGGGTTCGAGTCACTTCTGGGGTGTGAGTTTTCAGTTGCATATGTCCTGGGGACCATTCAGGCTTGTTCGCATATATATATATATATATGGTTACTGAAATCAATGCTAGAAAAAGTCCTTAACCTCTCTCTCGATGACCTACAGTGGAAACAAGCCTCTCTTCCCGTAAGACTTGGGGGCCTCGGAGTTCGAACAGCAACGCAAATCGCTGTTCCAGCCTTCCTGTCCTCCTTATCAGCATCCGACGTCCTTGTGAAGGAAATTCTACCTGCCCACTTACATCAGCTGGCAGGTGTACATGATCCCAATTTTACACGCTGTGCCACAGAGTGGGCCTCTCGTGCAGGCCAATCACCTCAACCACCATCCCCAAAATCCCACAAGCAATCCAGCTGGGATGGTCCCATTGTAGACCAAGTTGCTGCAGAGTGCCTGGGTGCTGCAACAACACAACACGACATTGCTCGCCTCACAGCAGTAGCAGCACCACATGCAGGGGATTTCCTGTTAGCAACCCCAATGTCGGCAACTGGCACGCGTCTCACACCACACGCCCTCCGAATTGCTGTGGCCCTCCGCCTTGCTGCCCCAATCCACACCAGATATAGGTGTATTTGCGGCGAGGTGGTGGCTGACAGGTACGGTCACCATGGCCTACTCTGCCAAAGCACAGGGGGATGGCACTCGAGGCACAGTGAAGTTAACGACATCATCAAGAGGAGCCTCACTACAGCTGGATGCCCAGCTGAAAGAGAGCCCCGTTACCTAACGCCCCGTAACTCTGATGCTCTTATTGGTCGCCCGGATGGTATCACAGTGAACCCCTGGAAGAATGGCAAGCAGTTGGTATGGGACTACACGTGCGTATCAACCCTGGCTAACACCTACATTAACCTCAGTGTTGCACAACCAGGTGGCGCTGCCACCCACAGGGAAGCAGCCAAATCCCGTAAGTATAGAGAACTGGATCACCACTACAATTTTGTCCCCATTGCTTCTGAGACGCTCGGCGCCTGGGGTAAAAGTGCTACCAGTTTTTTGAAGGAACTGGGTTCTAGGCTCATTGAAACAACAAGGGACCCGAGAGCTGCAAGCTTTCTTTTCCAGCGCCTCAGTGTGGCGATACAGAGGGGAAATGCGCACTGCATCCAGGGTTCCTGACCGCCATCTGAGGAGCTGGAGGAACTCGACAACCTATGACAACCATCTTTGTAACCCATATGTAACTCCTTTTTTGTAACAAAGTTCAAATAAAGTAAATATATATGTGTACATACAAAAGAATGGGGGTGGTAGGAGAAGATAATATTAGTGTTCAGTGAGAGACCACAAGGTCTCCTCTGAATACTTTTTATTTTCTTCTCCGAGGCTATGGGTCCCCACATTGGCACCAGAGGTGGTACCCTCACACCCTTATATATATATATATATATATATATATATATATATATATAGACATATGTCGTACCTAGTAGCCAGAACGCACTTTTTGTCCTATTATGCAAGGCCCGATTTGCCTAATAAGCCAAGTTTTCCTGAATTAATATATTTTCTCTAATTTTTTTCTTACGAAATGATAAAGCTACCCATTTCATTATGTATGAGGTAAAATTTTTTTTATTGGAGTTAAAATTAACGTAGATATATGACCAAACCTAACCAACCCTACCTAACCTAACCTAACCTATCTTTATAGGTTAGGTTAGGTTAGGTAGCGGAAAAAGTTAGGTTAGGTTAGGTTAGGTAGCGGAAAAAGTTAGGTTAGGTTAGGTTAGGTAGGTTAGGTTGCCGAAAAACAATTAATTCATGAAAACTTGGCTTATTAGGCAAATCAGGCCTTGCATAGTAGGGTGAGAAGTGCGTTCTGGCTACTAGGTACGACTTATATATATATGTCGTACCTAATAGCCAGAACGCACTTATCGGCCTACTATGCAAGGCCTGATTTGCCTAATAAGCCAAGTTTTCCTGAATTAATATAATTTCTCTATTTTTGTTCTTATGAAATGATAAATCTAACCATTTCATTATGTATGAGGTCAATTTTTTTTTATTGGAGTTTAAATTAACGTAGATATATGACCAAACCTAACCAACCCTACCTAACCTAACCTAACCTATCTCTATAGGTTAGGTTAGGTTAGGTAGCGGAAAAAGTTAGGTTAGGTTAGGTTAGGTAGGTTAGGTAGTCGAAAAACAATTAATTCATGAAAACTTGGCTTATTAGGCAAATTTGGCCTTGCATAGTAGGCTGAGAAGTGCGTTCTGGCTACTAGGTACGACATATATATATATATATATATATATATATATATATATATATATATATATATATATATATATATATATGTCGTACCTAATAGCCAGAACGCACTTCTCAGCCTACTATGCAAGGCCCAATTTGCTTAATAAGCCAAGTTTTCATGAATTAATTTTTTTTCGACGACCTAACCTACCTAACCTAACCTAACCTACCTTTTTCGGTTACCTAACCCAACCTAACCTATAAAGATAGGTTAGTTTAGGTTAGGTAGGCTTGGTTAGGTTTGGTCATATATCTACGTAAATTTTAACTACAATAAAACAAAATTGACCTCATACATAATAAAATGGGTAGCTTTATTATTTTATATGAAAAAAATTAGAGAAAATATATAAATTCAGGAAAACTTGGCTTATTAGGCAAATAGGGCCTTGCATAGTAGGCTGAGAAGTGCGTTCTGGCTATTAGGTGCGATATATATATATATATATATATATATATATATATATATATATATATATATATATATATATATATATATATATATATATATATATATATGTCGTACCTAGTAGCCAGAACTCACTTTTTGGCCTACTATTCAAGGCCCGATTTGCCTAATAAGCCAAGTTTTCATGAATTAATGTTTTTTCGACGACCTAACCTACCTAACCTAACCTAACCTACCTTTTTCGGTTACCTAACCAAACCTAACCTATAAAGATAGGTTAGGTTAGGTTAGGTAGGGTTGGTTAGGTTCGGTCATATATCTACGTTAATTTTAACTACAATAAAACAAAATTGACCTCATACATAATGAAACGGGTAGCTTTATCATTTCATAAGAAAACAATTCGAGAAAATATATTAATTCAGGAAAACTTGGCTTATTAGGCAAATCGGGCCTTGCATAGTAGGCTGAGAAGTGCGTTCTGGCTACTAGGTACGACATATATATATATATATATATATATATATATATATATATATATATATATATATATATATATATATATATATATATATATATATATATATATATATATATATATATATATATATATATATATATATATGTATATATATATATATATATATATATATATATATATATATATATATATATATATATATATATATATATATATAATGTCGTACCTAGTAGCCAGAACTCACTTCTCAGCCTACTATGCAAGGCCCGATTTGCCTAATAAGCCAAGTTTTCATGAATTAATGTTTTTTCGTCTACCTAACCTACCTAACCTAACCTAACCTAGCTTTTTTTGGCTACCTAACCTAACCTTACCTATATATATAGGTTAGGTTAGGTTAGGTAGGGTTGGTTAGGTTCGGTCATATATCTACGTTAATTTTAACTCTAATAAAAAAAATTGACCTCATACATAGTGAAAAGGGTAGCTTTATCATTTCATAAGAAAAAAATTATAGTAAATATATTAATTCAGGAAAACTTGGCTTATTAGGCAAATCGGGCCTTGAATAGTAGGCTGAGAAGTGAGTTCTGGCTACTAGGTACGACATATATATATATATGCATATATATATATGCATATATATATATATGCATATATATATATATATATATATATATATATGCATATATATATATATATATATATATATATGCATATATATATATGCATATATATATATATATATATATATATATATATATATATATATATATATATATATATATGCATATATATATATATATATATATATATATATATATATATATATATATATATATATATATATATATATATATATATATATATATATATATATGCGAACAAGCCAGAATGGTCCCCTGGACAATATGCAACTGAAAACTCACACCCCAGAAGTGACTCGAACCCATACTCCCAGAAGCAACGCAACTGGTATGTACAAGACGCCTTAATCCACTTGACCATCACGACCGGACATAATGAGGTGATAGCCGAGGCTATTTGAACCACCCCACCGCCGGCACTCGGATAGTTATCTTGGGCATAGCATTTTACCAAATCACCTCATTCTTAGGGGCACACGTGAGGAACACAAATGCGAACAAGCCAGAATGGTCCCCTGGACAATATGCAACTGAAAACTCACACCCCAGAAGTGACTCGAACCCATACTCCCAGAAGCAACGCAACTGGTATGTACAAGACGCCTTAATCCACTTGACAATCACGACCGGACATAATGAGGTGATAGCCGAGGCTATTTGAACCACCCCACCGCCGGCACTCGGATAGTTATCTTGGGCATAGCATTTTACCAAATCACCTCATTCTTAGGGGCACACGTGAGGAACACAAATGCGAACAAGCCAGAATGGTCCCCTGGACAATATGCAACTGAAAACTCACACCCCAGAAGTGACTCGAACCCATACTCCCAGAAGCAACGCAACTGGTATGTACAAGACGCCTTAATCCACTTGACCATCACGACCGGACATAATGAGGTGATAGCCGAGGCTATTTGAACCACCCCACCACCGGCACTCGGATAGTTATCTTGGGCATAGCATTTTACCAAATCACCTCATTCATGGTCAAGTGGATTAAGGCGTCTTGTACATACCAGTTGCGTTGCTTCTGGGAGTATGGGTTCGAGTCACTTCTGGGGTGTGAGTTTTCAGTTGCATATTGTCCAGGGGACCATTCTGGCTTGTTCGCATTTGTGTTCCTCACGTGTGCCCCTAAGAATGAGGTGATTTGGTAAAATGCTATGCCCAAGATAACTATCCGAGTGCCGGCGGTGGGGTGGTTCAAATAGCCTCGGCTATCACCTCATTATGTCCGGTCGTGATGGTCAAGTGGATTAAGGCGTCTTGTACATACCAGTTGCGTTGCTTCTGGGAGTATGGGTTCGAGTCACTTCTGGGGTGTGAGTTTTCAGTTGCATATTGTCCAGGGGACCATTCTGGCTTGTTCGCATTTGTGTTCCTCACGTGTGCCCCTAAGAATGAGGTGATTTGGTAAAATGCTATGCCCAAGATAACTATCCGAGTGCCGGCGGTGGGGTGGTTCAAATAGCCTCGGCTATCACCTCATTATGTCCGGTCGTGATGGTCAAGTGGATTAAGGCGTCTTGTACATACCAGTTGCGTTGCTTCTGGGAGTATGGGTTCGAGTCACTTCTGGGGTGTGAGTTTTCAGTTGCATATTGTCCAGGGGACCATTCTGGCTTGTTCGCATTTGTGTTCCTCACGTGTGCCCCTAAGAATGAGGTGATTTGGTAAAATGCTATGCCCAAGATAACTATCCGAGTGCCGGCGGTGGGGTGGTTCAAATAGCCTCGGCTATCACCTCATTATGTCCGGTCATGATGGTCAAGTGGATTAAGGCGTCTTGTACATACCAGTTGCGTTGCTTCTGGGAGTATGGGTTCGAGTCACTTCTGGGGTGTGAGTTTTCAGTTGCATATTGTCCAGGGGACCATTCTGGCTTGTTCGCATTTGTGTTCCTCACGTGTGCCCCTAAGAATGAGGTGATTTGGTAAAATGCTATGCCCAAGATAACTATCCGAGTGCCGGCGGTGGGGTGGTTCAAATAGCCTCGGCTATCACCTCATTATGTCCGGTCGTGATGGTCAAGTGGATTAAGGCGTCTTGTACATACCAGTTGCGTTGCTTCTGGGAGTATGGGTTCGAGTCACTTCTGGGGTGTGAGTTTTCAGTTGCATATTGTCCAGGGGACCATTCTGGCTTGTTCGCATTTGTGTTCCTCACGTGTGCCCCTAAGAATGAGGTGATTTGGTAAAATGCTATGCCCAAGATAACTATCCGAGTGCCGGCGGTGGGGTGGTTCAAATAGCCTCGGCTATCACCTCATTATGTCCGGTCGTGATGGTCAAGTGGATTAAGGCGTCTTGTACATACCAGTTGCGTTGCTTCTGGGAGTATGGGTTCGAGTCACTTCTGGGGTGTGAGTTTTCAGTTATATATATATATATATATATATGGTTACTGAAATCAATGCTAGAAAAAGTCCTTAACCTCTCTCTCGATGACCTACAGTGGAAACAAGCCTCTCTTCCCGTAAGACTTGGGGGCCTCGGAGTTCGAACAGCAACGCAAATCGCTGTTCCAGCCTTCCTGTCCTCCTTATCAGCATCCGACGACCTTGTGAAGGAAATTCTACCTGCCCACTTGCATCAGCTGGCAGGTGTACATGATCCCAATTTTACACGCTGTGCCACAGAGTGGGCCTCTCGTGCAGGCCAATCACCTCAACCACCATCCCCAAAATCCCACAAGCAATCCAGCTGGGATGGTCCCATTGTAGACCAAGTTGCTGCAGAGTGCCTGGGTGCTGCAACAACACAACACGACATTGCTCGCCTCACAGCAGTAGCAGCACCACATGCAGGGGATTTCCTGTTAGCAACCCCAATGTCGGCAACTGGCACGCGTCTCACACCACACGCCCTCCGAATTGCTGTGGCCCTCCGCCTTCCTGCCCCAATCCACACCAGATATAGGTGTATTTGCGGCGAGGTGGTGGCTGACAGGTACGGTCACCATGGCCTACTCTGCCAAAGCACAGGGGGATGGCACTCGAGGCACAGTGAAGTTAACGACATCATCAAGAGGAGCCTCACCACAGCTGGATGCCCAGCTGAAAGAGAGCCCCGTTACCTAACGCCCCGTAACTCTGATGTTCTTATTGGTCGCCCAGATGGTATCACAGTGAATCCCTGGAAGAATGGCAAGCAGTTGGAATGGGAGTACACGTGCGTATCAACCCTGGCTAACACCTACATTAACCTCAATGTTGCACAACCAGGTGGCGCTGCCACCCACAGGGAAGCAGCCAAATCCCGTAAGTATAGAGAACAGGATCACCACTACAATTTTGTCCCCATTGCTTCTGAGATGCTCGGCGCCTGGGGTAAAAGTGCTACCAGTTTTTTGAAGGAACTGGGTTCTAGGCTCATTGAAACAACAAGGGACTCGAGAGCTGCAAGCTTTCTTTTCCAGCGCCTCAGTGTGGCGATACAGAGGGGAAATGCGCACTGCATCCAGGGTTCCTGCCCGCCATCTGAGGAGCTGGAGGAACTCGACAACCTATGACAACCATCATTGTAACCCATATGTAACTCCTTTTTTGTAACAAAGTTCAAATAAAGTAAATATATATGTGTACATACAAAAGAATGGGGGTGGTAGGAGAAGATAATATTAGTGTTCAGTGAGAAACCACAAGGTCTCCTCTGAATACTTTTTATTTTCTTCTCCGAGGCTATGGGTCCCCACATTGGCACCAGAGGTGGTACCCTCACAAACTTTAAAAAAAAAAAAAAAAAAAAAAAAATATATATATATATATATATATATATATATATATATATATATATATGTATATATATATATATATATATATATATATATATATATATATATATATATATATGCATATATATATTTATATGCATATATATATTTATATGCATATATATATATATATATATATATATATATATATATATATGTCGTACCTAGTAGCCAGAACGCACTTTTCAGCCTACTATGCAAGGCCCGATTTGCCTAATAAGCCAAGTTATCATGAATTAATTGTTTTTCGACTACCTAACCTACCTAACCTAACCTAACCTAACTTTTTCTGCTACCTAACCTAACCTAACCTATAAAGATAGGTTAGGTTAGGTTCGGTCATATATCTACGTTAATTTTAACTCCAATAAAAAAAAATTGACCTCATACATAATGAAATGGGTACCTTTATCATTTCATATAGAAAAAAATTTGAGAAAATATATTAATTCAGGAAAACCTGGCTTATTAGGCAAATCGGGCCTTGCATAGTAGGCTGAGAAGTGCGTTCTGGCTACTAGGTACGACATATATATATATATATATATATATATATATATATATATATATATATATATATATATATATATATATATATATATATATATATACAACTTTAGAACACTTTCCCACCAGGAGACTCGAACCCTAGCCAGCACAGAAGCCTTCCAGCAACTGGCATAACAGGTACGCCTTAACCCGCTCCACCACCTGCTCGGACCCCTAAAAGAGATGGTAATTTCGGAGTATTTAAATACACCAAAGATCACCACCCCCCAAGAGCACTAGAGCAAGTGAGGGGTCATTTATACGTTTATTTCATCAAGTCCCTGTTAATATGGGAAGACACAGTGTCTATGCTTAAGGCACAACTCTCCTAAACACGAGAGTGAATTATACAACTTTAGAACACTTTCCCACCAGGAGACTCAAACCCTAGCCAGCACAGAAGCCTTCCAGCAACTGGCATAACAGGTACGCCTTAACCCGCTCCACCACCGCTCTTGAGGTGGTGATCTTTGGTGTATTTAAATACTCCGAAATTACCATCTCTTTTAGGGGTCTGAGCAGGTGGTAGAGCGGGTTAAGGCGTACCTGTTATGCCAGTTGCTGGAAGGCTTCTGTGCTGGCTAGGGTTCGAGTCTCCTGGTGGGAAAGTGTTCTAAAGTTGTATACTTCACTCTCGTGTTTAGGAGAGTTGTGCCTTATATATATATATATATATATATATATATATATATATATATATATATATATATATATATATATATATATATATGTATGTATATATATGTATATATATATGTCGTACCTAGTAGCCAGAACGCAATTCTCAGCCTACTATGCAAGTCCCGATTTGCCTAATAAGCCAAGTTTTCTTGAATTAATATATTTTAATATATAGATACAGCGATAGCAGGCGGCTTGATATCTGCGACGCACTACACATTAAGAAGTAACCACCAGCAATTAACAGCCAATTAATGCACAACTATATTCTACCCACTTCAAGACTACGCACCAATATAGAAGCATCAAGAAATATGGGCCAATAGGCCCTTTGCAGTTACTTCCATTCATCCCTTTAACTTACAAAATATTATACCCATTGTTTCGTGTTCTATCTTGTGTTGAAAGTTTGTTTTCACCTCATCCAAAACTGTTGTAACATATCACCTCACCCAAATGCAGGTATAAAATCGAAGCTGTTTGAACTCTGTTCAGTTATAGTTGTGTGTGTGTGTAAACTAGTCTTTGAAAATGTAATAAGTTTTATGAAACGCGTTCAAGCGTCGCGTCAGACTAGAAATAAAAATGAATTTTGGAGAATTGATTTTTCAGTTACCATCCCCTCCCCGCTCAGCTCGTTGTCGCCGTGTGGGGGCTTAGTGGACGGCTGCCGGAGTGTGATGCTCCTTGGGACAGTCCTCTGTCCTTTTCTAGCCTTGTGCTCCTGCTGCCGTCCTCTCCAATTCTGCTGGGCATCTTTTCCTTTTCCTTCTGTTTCGTTTTTCTCCCCCCTCTTCTCCTATCTGCTTGCCGTTTCCTGCCGACCTTTTGCTCGTTCTGGTTCTTCCCTTGGACTTCTTCTATTTTGACGCCCGGGTGCTTGAGGAGGCATACTCTTGCACCCGTAGAACTGTAGTACCCGACGTCGAGAGCGAGGGGAACCTTTTATTGTCAATCCCCCTTTCGTCACTGAACCCGATCTCGACGGACTGTCGGTTTCTTAAGGTGGCGTTTGTGGGGCGTATACTCACGACGCACCCCTAGGAGGCCCCGGCAAGATCGGCGATAGCTTCTTGTTGGGTGTCCTGCCTCTAATTGTGGCTCCATGGTGGGTGTGGGGGCACATTCGTGAATGAATTCTTCTTTTCGTCATGATGATAACCCCTGTTTCGGCTGCTTCTGGTGTACCTTCTCAGGCTCGTGGGGTGGGCGACCAAGCCCCCGAGTTGGTCCGTATTGGAAGACCGGGCTCTGTAGCCTCCGCTACATTGGGCCCCGACCTTGCTCCTCCTTTGGCCTCTCTGACTCCTTCCCCTGGCTCCCCTCCCTCCTCTGTGGTTGGGTCGAGCCCCAAGCCCCCAGTGGTGACTACCTCATCCCCTGGCGCGGCTCCTTCTCTAGTTGTAACTACTGCACCTTTTAACCCCTCTCTCTCTGGGGGTTCTCACCTCCGTCCTCGTCACGGCCGCCCTCGCTCGATTCCTTCCAGTTCTGCTACCTATCAAGCCTTGTTTGGTCCCGCGTCGTGGGCCAAATATTTTGATCTCCTCCCTCTTGATTCTGCGCCTCCTGACGATTTCTCCCTCCATCGACATCTCGTTGATTCCGTGGATGCCTCCATTACTTTCAATGCCACTCGTCTCGGTACACGTGTCGTTGCTGCTCCTTCTCAGGATGCTGCTTCCCGCTTGGCTGCCTTATCCTGCCTTGGCGAGACCCCTGTTCGGGTCTCAAAGAACGCTCAGTTGAATGCCAGTGTTGGCACTATTTTGCTCCCGCCCCATGTTGCGACCGGTGTTCGGGACCTGCGCGACTGCCACGACGATATTCGACATATCCTTGCTGTCCAGGGCCATTCTATTCTCCAGGTGGACACGTTTACTCGCCCCCCTCGTGGTAGTCGCCGTCAACCCCTCCGGGTTGTGAAGATTACCTTTGATGGTAGGACCCTTCCACCCTCTGTCATTCTTGCTGGTGCCAGGTGCTCTGTCCAGGAGTACATTCCTTCTCCTCGGCTCTGCAACAAGTGCTGGAGGTTTGGGCATGGTGCCCTCCGCTGCTCCGGGACTGTCTCTCTCTGTCCTTTGTGTGGTGGCGAAGGTCACTCTAAGTCGGAGTGCACTTCTCCCCAGGCTCGTTGTCTCAACTGCGGTGAGGCCCATCCTACCTTCTCCCGTGCGTGTGTCCATTACAAGCTTGAGGCAGCCGTCCTCAACTTGAAGCACCGGGAGCGTTTATCTTTTCCTGAGGCGAGACGCCAGGTTCGCCGGCTCCCGCCTTATGCTAATATCTCTTATGCTCGCGTGTTGCGCTCTTCCTCTCCTCGTCCTTCCCGCCTTCCTCAGACTCACAACCGTTTCCGGGCCTTGGACCCTGATGCGCCCACTGCCCCCTCCTCTGTTCCTTTGGGTTCTCTCCCGAAGGATCCTCCTCCTGGTCCTCTGTCCGGGGTTCCCCTTCCTTCTACCCGGTCTGTCGTGTCTCCTGTGTCTTCTTCCTCATCCCCCTCCGTTCCTCCTTCCCATCATCTTCCTCCATCTATCGGCTCTCCCCACCGCCTGTCGGTGCGGGCGGATGTCCATCGCTCTCCTAGCGGCCGTCGTGTGTGCTCTCGTTCGGCTTCTCCTGTTGAGACACTGGAATCCGTTGCCCGGTACGTAGTTGCTGGGACACCGGTCTCTTTAAGTCAGAAGCGTAAGCCTGGCTCCTCTCCTTCCTCTTCCCCGGCGGGTAAGAAGGCTTCGCTTTCTTCCTCAGCTCCTACGTCTGGTTCTGTTGCTCCTTCCTCTCCCGTTTCAGTGATTGCGCCCCCTGTTCCTGCTATGGAGGTTTCTTTGGCCCCTGCTTCCCTTTCGGTTGCTGCTCCTGCTGGGGTGCGCTCCCCTCTTTCTACTCCCCCTCTTCCTGCTGCTGTCCTTGACTGCTCCTCTCCGTTGTCTCCTCCTCTTCCTCCTCCTCCTCCGGACCCCGCCCGCCCACCTCTGATCTGTTCTCCCGTTTCCTTCCCTCCGTCTTTGCTCAGTTTACCCATGCCCCCTAACCCTGACTTTGCTGACCGTGATCCCGACCCTGATATTCTTTAACGTGCTCTGTTTCTCTTTCGCCTTGGTTTCTTCCTTGTTCTCTGGTTTTGTCCTTTCTCTTCTCGTCGTTGTCCATTCTTCAATGGAACGTTCGAGGTTATTACGCCAATTTCCTCGAACTCCAACTTCTGATTTCGCGGTTTTCGCCCCTTTGTGTCTGTCTCCAGGAGCCAATGCTTGGTGCTCGTCCTGGTCGTTTTCGTGGCTATTCCTTTCTCTCCCCCCCACCCCAGCCATTGCTGGGGCTTCTAATTCTTCTGCTCTCTTGATTCGTGCTGATGTTCCCTTTGTTCCTTTACTTTTTCCTTCGCCTCTCCATTGTTCTGCTGCTCGTATCTTTGTGGGGAAATGGTACACAGTTTGTTCCATTTATCTACCCCCGAGTGTCCCGCTCTCTCTTCCTGATTTGAAACACCTCCTTGACTCCTTGCCGGAGCCTGTGCTCCTGCTGGGTGACTTCAATTGTCGTCATTCCCTTTGGGGTGACGTTCTGACGAATACCCGGGGTCGCCTCCTTGAGCCGTTTCTCCTCTCTTCTTCCCTGTCTCTTCTGAATTCTGGTGAGCCCACTCATTTGGACTCTCGGACTCGCACCCTTTCTTGTCTTGATCTTTCTCTCTGCTCTTCTTCTCTTTACTTAGATTTCACGTGGCAGGTTCTTGATGACCTCCATGGAAGTGATCATTTCCCCATCCTTGTTTCCTTTTTCTCTTTTCGCCCTTCCCTCTCTTTCCCTAGGTGGCAGTTTGCTAAGGCAGACTGGACCCTATTTACCCTCAGTGCTGCTCTCTCTGACCTCTCCCTTCTGCCTCTCTCTCGCGCTCTCCTTTTTCATGACACTGTCTTCAACGCTGCCCTCCGCTCTATTCCTCGCTCTTCCTCTCGGGGTCCGCGGAAGTGCGTTCCCTGGTGGAATGCGGACTGTGCTCGGGCTGTCCGCTGTAAGCGTGCAGCCTGGAAGAGGCACCGCCGTAGGCAGACGACCGATTCTTTTCTTTTCTTTCGGAAAGCGAGTGCGGTGGCCCGTAGGGCCATCCGTACGGCTAAACGTGAATGTTGGGCATCTTATGTCTCAACAGTTACGTCCGAAAACCCTCTGGCCCAGATCTGGAAGCGTATCCGCAAGATAGCGGGTAAGTTCGTTCCCGATGTTTCACCGGTCCTTCACCTCCATGATACTCTTGTGGCGGACCCGTTGCAGGTCGCTTCCGAACTGGGTTCCCACTTTTCTTCTGTTAGCTCTGGTCTTCATCTTCCCCAATCTTTCCTTCTTCGTAAACCTGTCCTTGAGTCTCGTCCTTTAGATTTCTGCACTCATCTTCAGCTTCCCTATAATGATCCCTTCTCTCTCTCTGAACTTCGTTCTGCCCTGGCCCTCTGCGGTTCTACGGCGGCGGGCTCCGATGGTATTCATTATTAGATGCTTCGCCATCTCCCTCCGAGCACGTCTCAGTATTTACTGAGTCTGTATAATCGGATCTGGGAGTCGTCGTCAGTCCCTGAGGACTGGCTCGATGCCGTTGTCCTCCCTGTTCGCAAACCGGGGTCTCAGGGTACTTCTCCTAAGGACTTTCGCCCTATTGCTCTCACCAGTTGTGTCTGCAAACTCTTTGAACGTATGGTTAATGTTCGTCTGATGTGGTTCCTGGAACACCATCACCTCCTCTCCCCTTCTCAATTTGGTTTCCGCAAGTGCCGCAGCACGACAGATGTCCTGGTGAACTTGGAGGTCTATATTCGTACTGCTTTTGCTGCGAAGACCTCCGTTGTTGCCGTCCTTTTTTACCTGGAAAAGGTTTACGACACCACTTGGCGTTATCATATCCTATCTCAACTTCATTCTTTTGGCCTTCGTGGTCATCTCCCTCTCTTTCTCCGCAGCTTCCTCTCTCGTCGTTCCTTTCGGGTGCGCCTTGGTACCGCTCTCTCTCCCTCTTTTTAGCAATACGAAGGTGTACCCCAGGGTAGTGTTCTGAGCACTACTCTTTTTCTGGTTGCCTTCCATGGTCTTCTTTCCGCTCTTCCTTCTGGTGTCTTCTCCGCTCTCTATGTCGATGATCTTACCCTTTGTTGCCAGGGTGATGATTCGCCTCTCCTTCAACGCCGGCTTCAACTTGCAATTGATGCCGTGTCGTCTTGGGCCACAGATCATGGCTTCAAGTTCTCTACTTCTAAGACTTGTGCCATGACATTTACGTGGAAACGGGTTGTTCTTCGTCCCTCTTTGTCACTTTTTGGTCATCCCCTTGAATACAAAGATTCCGCAAAGCTTTTTGGGGTTATTCCTTGACACTCGTTTGTCTTGGTCTCCCCATATCTCTTACCTCCGTGTTGAGTGCTCTAAGGCCCTTACCCTCCTTCGGGTCATGTCCCATACTTCTTGGGGGGCAGATAGGCGCACTCTCCTTGCTTTACATTCCTCTCTCGTCCTGTCTAAGCTCGATTATGGTTGCCCTGCTTACTCGTCTGCTTCTCCTTCTACCCTTCGCCGTCTTGATGCTTTGCACCATACTGGATTGCGCCTCAGTTCTAGTGCCTTTCGTTCGACTCCCATCCTTAGCTTGTATGTTGACACTGGCTTCCTGTCTCTCCAGGACCGCCGTGATCGCTACTGTCTTCGCTATCTTGCGCGGTCCTTGCAACATCCTTCCTCTCGCCTCTGTCGTGCTTTAACTTTTACCCCTCCTGCGGTTCCTGTTCCTCTTCACCACCTCCCTCTTTCTGTCCGGTTATCTCGCCTGCAGGATTCTCTTTCCGTTCGTATTTCTGATGTTTCTCCTCGTGTTGTTCCTTCTTTGCCCCTGTGGAGGGTCCCTCTTCCGCGGTTTTGTACATCCTTGACCCGTATCACTAAAGCTTTTATCCCTCCTACGGTTCTAAAACGCCTTTTCCTCGAGCACTTTTCTTCTCACTCCCGCTCCGTTTCTGTCTTCACCGATGGGTCTAAGTCAGCGGACGGTGTTGGCTACTCGGTTATTTTTCCTGATCGCACTTATATGTGTCGCTTGCCTCCGGAGACTAGCATCTTTACAGCGGAACTTTATGCTATTCTCTATGCTCTTCGTCTCCTGCTTTCTCGTTGTCAGTCTTCCTTTGTAGTTGTTGTTGACTCTCGTAGTGCCCTCATGGCTCTCGGGTCCTTTAATCCGGTTCATCCAGTAGTTGTCGAGATCCAGCATTGGCTGTTTCTCGTTCACAGTAAATTTAAGTCGGTTGAGTTTTCTTGGGTTCCCAGCCATATTGGTGTGCCTTTAAATGAGCATGCGGATGCTGCCGCCATGGAAGCTGTCCGCTCTTGTCCCATCTCTCGTAAGGGCATTCCGTATTCCGACTTTTACCCGGTTTTCCATTCCTCAGTCCTTACCCGTTGGCAGGCTTCTTGGTTGTCTGTTACTGGTAACAAGCTACGTACTCTTAAATGTTGTGTTTCCTCGTGGCCGTCCTCCTTCCACCGTAACTGGAGGTGGAAAACAGCTCTGGCGACGTTGCGTATTGGCCATACTCGCTTAACCCATGGTCACTTGATGGAGCACCGCCCTGCCCCTTATTGTCCTAGTTGCATTGTCCCTCTTACGGTCGTGCATGTCCTTCTTCAATGTCCTGACTTCCAGGACGAGCGTGTGTCTTGCTTTCCGACCTCCCCTCGCGGTCACCTGTCCCTCGATAGAATTCTTGGTGACTCGGATACTTTTGATATCATTCGCCTTATGCGTTTTTGTTCTCGTATTGGCATCCTTGGTGATATTTAGCGCCCTCTGATTATTTTGCGTATTTGATGGTGCTACATAGCCTTCCCGGTTTGGTGCCTTCTTTTGATAATTACTTACTTATTTTTCAGTTACCATCAACAGTGAAAAGAAATATAAGAAACATAGAGAAAATTCGTGTTTGAATTATTAATCTTACTTTTTCGGTCATATTTAATAATATATATATATATATATATATATATATATATATATATATATATATATATATATATATATATATATATATATATATATATATATATATATATATATATATATATATATATATATATATGCGAACAAGCCTGAATGGTCCCCAGGACTATATGCGAATGAAAACTCACACCCCAGAAGTGACTCGAACCCATACTCCCAGAAGCAACGCGACTGGTAACTACAGGGCGCCTTAATCCACTTGACCATCACGGCCGTCAAAAGGAAGTGATAGCCGCGGCTATTTGAGCCACTTCCCCGACGGCAACTCGGATGGTAATCTTGGGCATAGCATTTCACCAAATCACCTCATTCTTTGGGGCACACGTGAGGAACACAAATGCGAACAAGCCTGAATAGTCCCCAGGACTATATGCGAATGAAAACATTTGTGTTCCTCACGTGTGCCCCAAAGAATGAGGTGATTTGGTTAAATGCTATGCCCAAGATTACCATCCGAGTTGCCGTCGGGGAAGTGGCTCAAATAGCCTCGGCTATCACTTCCTTTTGACGGCCGTGATGGTCAAGTGAATTAAGGCGCCCTGTAGTTACCAGTTGCGTTGCTTCTGGGAGTATGGGTTCGAGTCAATTCTGGGGTGTGAGTTTTCATTCGCATATAGTCCTGGGGACCATTCAGGCTTGTTCGCATTTGTGTTCCTCACATGTGCCCCAAAGAATGAGGTGATTTGGTGAAATGCTATGCCCAAGATTACCATCCGAGTTGCCGTCGGGGAAGTGGTTCAAATAGCCTCGGCTATCACTTCCTTTTGACGGCCGTGATGGTCAAGTGGATTAAGGCGCCCTGTAGTTACCAGTTGCGTTGCTTCTGGGAGTATGGGTTCGAGTCACTTATGGGGTGTGAGTTTTCATTCGCATATAGTCCTGGGGACCATTCAGGCTTGTTCGCATTTGTGTTCCTCACGTGTGCCCCAAAGAATGAGGTGATTTGGTGAAATGCTATGCCCAAGATTACCATCCGAGTTGCCGTCGGGGAAGTGGCTCAAATAGCCTCGGCTATCACTTCGTTTTGACGGCCGTGATGGTCAAGTGGATTAAGGCGCCCTGTAGTTACCAGTTGCGTTGCTTCTGGGAGTATGGGTTCGAGTCACTTCTGGGGTGTGAGTTTTCATTCGCATATAGTCCTGGGAACCATTCAGGCTTGTTCGCATTTGTGTTCCTCACGTGTGCCCCAAAGAATGAGGTGATTTGGTGAAATGCTATGCCCAAGATTACCATCCGAGTTGCCGTCGGGGAAGTGGCTCAAATAGCCTCGGCAATCACTTCCTTTTGACGGCCGTGATGGTCAAGTGGATTAAGGCACCCTGTAGTTACCAGTTGCGTTGCTTCTGGGAGTATGGGTTCGAGTCACTTCTGGGGTGTGAGTTTTCATTCGCATATAGTCCTGGGGACCATTCAGGCTTGTTCGCATTTGTGTTCCTCACGTGTGCCCCAAAGAATGAGGTGATAGCCGAGGCTATTTGAACCACCCCACCGCCGGCACTCGGATAGTTATCTTGGGCATAGCATTTTACCAAATCACCTCATTCTTTGGGGCAACACGTGAGGAACACAAATGCGAACAAGCCTGAATGGTCCCCAGGACATATGCAACTGAAAACTCACACCCCAGAAGTGACTCGAACCCATACTCCCAGAAGCAACGCATCTGGTATGTACAAGACGCCTTAATCCACTTGACCATCACGACCGGACAAAATGAGGTGATAGCCGAGGCTATTTGAACCACCCCACCGCCGGCACTCGGATAGTTATCTTGGGCATAGCATTTTACCAAATCACCTCATTCTTTGGGGCAACACGTGAGGAACACAAATGCGAACAAGCCTGAATGGTCCCCAGGACATATGCAACTGAAAACTCACACCCCAGAAGTGACTCGAACCCATACTCCCAGAAGCAACGCATCTGGTATGTACAAGACGCCTTAATCCACTTGACCATCACGACCGGACAAAATGAGGTGATAGCCGAGGCTATTTGAACCACCCCACCGCCGGCACTCGGATAGTTATCTTGGGCATAGCATTTTACCAAATCACCTCATTCTTTGGGGCAACACGTGAGGAACACAAATGCGAACAAGCCTGAATGGTCCCCAGGACATATGCAACTGAAAACTCACACCCCAGAAGTGACTCGAACCCATACTCCCAGAAGCAACGCATCTGGTATGTACAAGACGCCTTAATCCACTTGACCATCACGACCGGACAAAATGAGGTGATAGCCGAGGCTATTTGAACCACCCCACCGCCGGCACTCGGATAGTTATCTTGGGCATAGCATTTTACCAAATCACCTCATTCTTTGGGGCAACACGTGAGGAACACAAATGCGAACAAGCCTGAATGGTCCCCAGGACATATGCAACTGAAAACTCACACCCCAGAAGTGACTCGAACCCATACTCCCAGAAGCAACGCATCTGGTATGTACAAGACGCCTTAATCCACTTGACCATCACGACCGGACAAAATGAGGTGATAGCCGAGGCTATCACCTCAAAGAATGAGGTGATTTGGTAAAATGCTATGCCCAAGATAACTATCCGAGTGCCGGCGGTGGGGTGGTTCAAATAGCCTCGGCTATCACCTCATTTTGTCCGGTCGTGATGGTCAAGTGGATTAAGGCGTCTTGTACATACCAGATGCGTTGCTTCTGGGAGTATGGGTTCGAGTCACTTCTGGGGTGTGAGTTTTCAGTTGCATATGTCCTGGGGACCATTCAGGCTTGTTCGCATTTGTGTTCCTCACGTGTTGCCCCAAAGAATGAGGTGATTTGGTAAAATGCTATGCCCAAGATAACTATCCGAGTGCCGGCGGTGGGGTGGTTCAAATAGCCTCGGCTATCACCTCATTTTGTCCGGTCGTGATGGTCAAGTGGATTAAGGCGTCTTGTACATACCAGATGCGTTGCTTCTGGGAGTATGGGTTCGAGTCACTTCTGGGGTGTGAGTTTTCAGTTGCATATGTCCTGGGGACCATTCAGGCTTGTTCGCATTTGTGTTCCTCACGTGTTGCCCCAAAGAATGAGGTGATTTGGTAAAATGCTATGCCCAAGATAACTATCCGAGTGCCGGCGGTGGGGTGGTTCAAATAGCCTCGGCTATCACCTCATTTTGTCCGGTCGTGATGGTCAAGTGGATTAAGGCGTCTTGTACATACCAGATGCGTTGCTTCTGGGAGTATGGGTTCGAGTCACTTCTGGGGTGTGAGTTTTCAGTTGCATATGTCCTGGGGACCATTCAGGCTTGTTCGCATTTGTGTTCCTCACGTGTTGCCCCAAAGAATGAGGTGATTTGGTAAAATGCTATGCCCAAGATAACTATCCGAGTGCCGGCGGTGGGGTGGTTCAAATAGCCTCGGCTATCACCTCATTTTGTCCGGTCGTGATGGTCAAGTGGATTAAGGCGTCTTGTACATACCAGATGCGTTGCTTCTGGGAGTATGGGTTCGAGTCACTTCTGGGGTGTGAGTTTTCAGTTGCATATGTCCTGGGGACCATTCAGGCTTGTTCGCATTTGTGTTCCTCACGTGTTGCCCCAAAGAATGAGGTGATTTGGTAAAATGCTATGCCCAAGATAACTATCCGAGTGCCGGCGGTGGGGTGGTTCAAATAGCCTCGGCTATCACCTCATTTTGTCCGGTCGTGATGGTCAAGTGGATTAAGGCGTCTTGTACATACCAGATGCGTTGCTTCTGGGAGTATGGGTTCGAGTCACTTCTGGGGTGTGAGTTTTCAGTTGCATATGTCCTGGGGACCATTCAGGCTTGTTCGCATTTGTGTTCCTCACGTGTTGCCCCAAAGAATGAGGTGATTTGGTAAAATGCTATGCCCAAGATAACTATCCGAGTGCCGGCGGTGGGGTGGTTCAAATAGCCAAGGCTATCACCTCATTTTGTCCGGTCGTGATGGTCAAGTGGATTAAGGCGTCTTGTACATACCAGATGCGTTGCTTCTGGGAGTATGGGTTCGAGTCACTTCTGGGGTGTGAGTTTTCAGTTGCATATGTCCTGGGGACCATTCAGGCTTGTTCGCATTTGTGTTCCTCACGTGTTGCCCCAAAGAATGAGGTGATTTGGTAAAATGCTATGCCCAAGATAACTATCCGAGTGCCGGCGGTGGGGTGGTTCAAATAGCCTCGGCTATCACCTCATTTTGTCCGGTCGTGATGGTCAAGTGGATTAAGGCGTCTTGTACATACCAGATGCGTTGCTTCTGGGAGTATGGGTTCGAGTCACTTCTGGGGTGTGAGTTTTCAGTTGCATATGTCCTGGGGACCATTCAGGCTTGTTCGCATTTGTGTTCCTCACGTGTTGCCCCAAAGAATGAGGTGATTTGGTAAAATGCTATGCCCAAGATAACTATCCGAGTGCCGGCGGTGGGGTGGTTCAAATAGCCTCGGCTATCACCTCATTTTGTCCGGTCGTGATGGTCAAGTGGATTAAGGCGTCTTGTACATACCAGATGCGTTGCTTCTGGGAGTATGGGTTCGAGTCACTTCTGGGGTGTGAGTTTTTCAGTTGCATATGTCCTGGGGACCATTCAGGCTTGTTCGCATATATATATATATATATATATATATATATATATATATATATATATATATATATATATATATATATATATATATATATATATATATATATATATATATATATATATATATATATATACGCAAACAAGCCTGAATGGTCCCCAGGACTATTTGCGAATGAAAACTCACTCCCCAGAAGTGACTCAAACCCATACTCCCAGGTGCACCGCAACTGGTATCTACAGGATGCCTTAATCCACTTGACCATCACAACCGGACATAAGCAAGTGATAGCCGAAGGTATTTGAACCACTTCCCCGCCGGCACTCGGATGGTAATCTTGGGAATAGCATTTTATCAAATCACCTCGTTCTTTGGGGCACACGTGAGGAACACAAATGCGAACAAGCCTGAATGGTCCCCAGGACTATATGCGAAAGAAAACTCACACCTCACACCCCATGTCTGGTCGTGATGGTCAAGCGGATTAAGGCGTCCTGTAGATACCAGTTGCGTTGCTCCTGGGATTATGGGTTCAAGTCACTTCTCGGGTGTGAGTTTTCATTTGCATATAGTCCTGGGGACCATTCAGGCTTGTTCGCATCTGTGTTCTTCACGTGTGCCCCAAAGAATAAGGTGATTTGATAAAGTGCTATTCCCAAGATTACCATCCGAGTGCCAGTGGGGAAGTGGTTCAAATAACTTCGGCTATCACTTCCTTATGTCCGGTCGTGATGGTCAAGCGGATTAAGGCACCCTGTAGTTACCAGTTGCGTTGCTTCTGGGAGTATGGGTTCGAGTCACTTCTGGGGTGTGAGTTTTCATTCGCATATAGTCCTGGGGACCATTCAGGCTTGTTCGCATTTGTGTTCCTCACGTGTGCCCCAAAGAATGAGGTGATTTGGTGAAATGCTATGCCCAAGATTACCATCCGAGTTGCTGTCGGGGAAGTGGCTCAAATAGCCTCGGCTATCACTTCCTTTTGACGGCCGTGATGGTCAAGTGGATTAAGGCGCCCTGTAGTTACCAGTTGCATTGCTTCTGGAAGTATGGGTTCGAGTCACTTCTGGGGTGTGAGTTTTCATTCATATATATATATATATATATATATATATATATATATATATATATATATATATATATATATATATATATATATATATATATATATATATATATATTGTGACGGTAACGCGTTGGTGTTCGGCTGTTTAAGGCTAGGGGTATGGCCTCGTCACATAGTTATAAAAAAAATAGAAAAAACTGGAACTTCGTCTGTGGTAAGGTAAGGAGAAGACACACAAAACACAAGTAAACTTTAACAATGAAATTTTAATTACGTTAATTAAATCAAAACATGAATAAAATGCACAAACAAATTCTTATAATAAAATCAATCAAAATAATAAGAATACTTAAATGACACAATGAAAAGTTACGTTAAGGCAAAATAACAAGAAGTGCAATACAAAGTAAATGGGAGGTGCTGGAATATTGGCTTTAAGCCACCACTTCTCTCAGTACACGCTAGCGTCTAGCCGGGAGGAGTGGTGACAACGAGAGCACTGAACATTCTGAGGTAGGAGGTTGGGGCGACCCCAGACATCAAGTAGTATGGGGGGGCGAGTGCAGGTGCAGCCAGACCGGCGACCAATCAGCGGAGCCGGTAGCGATCAACATGTAGTTTGGTGGTTTGAGTCCGAACAGGTGGCTGGCTGCATATGTTTTGCTCACCCTGGCAAGCCTTGCTGGTGTTGTTGTTGTTGTTGGACATGTCTTCCATAGTCGTTTTATATAATTTCAACGACGTGTTTGTGGAGGGAAGAGCAGGCTCAATCTCTTGAAGGAGATTATTGTCACAACTCTCCCCCGAAGCCTGCGGTTCTGGAAGAAGTACGTCGTTATGTGGTGGAGTAATGGATGGAGTCGCTTCTACTTTATAAACTCTGGAGAGATCATGGGCTAAGATGTTGTCAGACTCTTGGTATAGCGTGTCTCCAGGTTGAATTTCTGCAGGTAGCAAGCCCATAGTAGAAGACGTTGAGATGAGAAGTGGGCGTGCTGCAGGAGGTGTAGGGTGGTGTGGTCCGTATTGATGGTGGACCGAGCACTTTTCAGGTGTGAAGTGAAGTGCTGAAGCTTCAGGATGAGGACGAGTAGTTCCTTGCCAATTGTTCCGTCGTTCCTTGTAGCAGTAGTCGCTGACAGGTGTATTCTTCTCGCCTCGTTGCTGCATCACGACACCACCATCGTCGGTACCATTGGCGTCGACATGGAGGATGAAGGGCTTATCTGACGAGGTGAGAGTGGAATTAGAAGAGGGCAAAGGAGCACGATTATTATCCTGAAAGCATTTGGGAAGATCATTAAGGATTTCGGAATTAGAAAGCGCTGACTCCTTGTCAGTGCTTTCGGGAGGAGAAGCTGGGAAGGTCTCACTGTGGATGTAGGGTTCTGTGAATGTGGAATAGTTAGTCAAGACAGTGGGAGGAGTACCATTATATTGCTTCAGGAGGTTGACGTGGCACAGCTGGGTCTTCCGCCGCCTATCTGGAGTCTCTATGACGTAAGTGTTGTTGCCTCTGCACTCTTTGACGCAGTAGGGTCCTGAAAATCTGTTTTGTAAAGGTGAACCTGGGATAGGGAAATAGGCAAGGACGAAGTCTCCCGGCTTGAATTTTCTTACTTTGCTGGTCTGGTCCTAATGAGTCTTCATTCTCACCTGGGCTTTCAATAGATTACCATGGGCAAAGCGGTGGACTCTCTCTAGAATGTGTTGAAGGTTTTGAAGAAACTGGGGCACATTCTGATGCTCACTGAAGGTGGCATCTCTGAGAGAGTCTTTGAAAGCCTTAAGGGGAGTACGGCACTTACGGCCGTAGAGCATCTCATAAGGAGATACTCCTAGGGACTCATTGGGGAGACTTCTGAAAATACACATTATTAGGTCAATCTGCTTATCCCAATCCTTTGAGGTTTCACTACAAAACTTTTTCAAGAGTGCTTTGATGGTCTGATGACTACGTTCAAGAGAACCCTGTGAAGCAGGATGATAGGGGCTGGACAATACCTGTTTGATGTTGAACTCCTCCAGTGTCCTTTTGAAGAGATCACTGGTGAAGTTGGTGCCACAGTCACTTTGAATCTCCCTGGGAAATCCGTATTGAGTGAAGATCTTCAATAGATGTTTTATAACCGTAGCAGCCGTGATGTTCTTCACTGGAACTGCTATGGGAAATCTGGTGGTAGGACACAGGATGGTTAGGATGTAGGCGTTACCTGAACTGGTCCGAGGTAAAGGACCAACACAGTCTATTATGAGTCTGTGGAAAGGTTCCGCAGGCACCTGTATGGGAATCAGTGGTGCTCTGGGAATGGAGACGTTCGGTTTGCCTGCCATCTGACATGTATGACACTGTTTTACGTACTGTTTGACGTTATTTACCATACCTGGCCAGTAGTAGTCTTGACGAATCCCATGGTAAGTCTTGTTGAAGCCGTAGTGGGAGAATGCTCCGTGGGCCAGGTGTAGAATAGTGGGCCGCAGGCTGGTGGGAATCACAAGTTGTTCGATGTTGGCCCAATCGTCCTCCTCCTTCAGTTTACTGGGTCTATATCTGCGGTAGAGCAAGTCGTTCTCTAGGAAGAACCCAGGAATACTGTCGGGTTGAGTCTCAGCCTGGAAAAACAATGGTGTTAAAGTAAGATCTTCCCTCTGCAACTTACGGAACTCCAACTTGGTCAGATGCGGGGGTAGTTTCTGAGGGTCTTGAGGGACAGCGGTAGCAGTAGAGTCAGCTGGCTGTGGACGTGCGGCTTGTGCACGGGTGGTCACGAGAACTGGAGGAGAAGCTTCATCACTCTCTTGAACCTCTGCTGGAACATACTCAAGAATAGGGTTTATTGGCACAGAGTTACACACCTGGGGTTTGTCCATGACGATCAGGTCGGTCGGTTGCAGGTCTTCTGCCAAGTCGTTGCCTAGGAGAAGTTGCACTCCAGGCATGGGAAAAGGCTTTTCCCTGACGGCGACTTGGACTTCTCCGTTCACGTAGGGACAATCCAGGTGGACTCTGGCGAGAGGGTATGGAGTGGTAGCAGTGAGGTCAGTGATGAAGACTGTTTCCCCGGTGTAGACTATGTTGGGCACAGCCGACTTCAAGATGATCGATTGTAGAGCCGCTGTGTCCCTCAAGATCTTCAATTTGAAACGTCCCTCCGGACTTGAACCGTTGGCAGAGACAGTTCCAGTATACAGGTGGTTACTGAAAAGAGAAAGATCATTAACATTAACACCAACATTCATCACAGGCTTACCGGACTTGGGAGGAGTTGGTTTGGGTCTTTGTTGGTCAGTGGTTCCCTTGTATTGAGACTTACCACACTTGTCTATGGTATGTCCATAGAGTCTACAATACTTGCAGTACAGTTGTGAACCAGCTTGATCGGGGCTCACCTTCTCGTAACTGTACCACGACTTCTTACTGGAGGATGGTTCGGGTGTCAGCCGGTGGATGAGGCTGTAAGTGTCAGCCGACTTAGCGCACTTCAGGTAGTCGGTTTCTTCTTTATCTGCTAAGTAGAGGCGGACAGGAGGTGGCACACGTCTCAAGAATTCTTCAACAAGCATCAGGTTGACGAGTTCTGTAAAAGTAGAGACATGTGCTGCTTCCAGCCATTTCATGAAATACCTCCGTTTCGTGTTAGCAAACTCAAGGAAGGTAGTGGTACTTGCCTTCAGGTGGTCACGGAATTTCCTTCTATAACTTTCTGTGGAAAGTAGGTAGGCGTCCAACACTGCTTGTTTCAGAGTGTAGTAGTCATTCTCAGACGCCAAAGTACTGAGTGTGACTGCAGCTCTACCTGTAAGATGGACTCTGAGAAGTGTGGCCCATTGGTCGACAGGCCAACGGAGTTGATTAGCAAGGGTTTCAAAGGTGGTGAAAAACACATCAACTTCTGCTTCTACAAAGGATGGCATTAACTTACTTGCATGCGATATATTAAAACTGACGGGAAGATTGGCAGTAGCTTGCTGGCGTTGAGTGAAGTGTGAAGTTTCCAAGGCGATTTCGCGTTGACGACACTCTAGAGCCAGAGTCGCTTGTTGCTTGTCATGTTCGCGTTGTATTTCCAACTCGCGTTGTTTGGTTTCAAGCTGTACTCGTTCACGTTCACGGAGTAATGCGACCTCACGTTCGTGTTCTTCTCTCCTCAAAGCAGCTTCGCGTTCTTGTTCGTCTCTCCTCAAAGCAGCTTCGCGTTCTTGTTCGTCTCTCCTCAAAGCGGCTTCGCGTTCGTGTTCTTCCCTTCGTATGGCAGCTGTTCGTTCTTCAATTTTTGCCAGTTCTAGTTTGAGTTTCAGCGTTGCCAAGTCAGGTTTATCTGCAATATAGTAAGTTTCATGAGTTTCAGAGTCTATCTTACCTTGCTCTAAATAGTAATCCAGCAACAGGTTGTGTAGGTCATTTTTGTTGGCTTGGTAGGGCACTTCTAGTTGATACTCATGTGCAAGAGTTTGTAATTCAGTCCTCTTGGCACGACTTAAAGTCCCTATTTCACCTGCTGGATTTGCACGGAAAGTTTGGAGACGAAACATGGTGAAATTAGCAAATAAAGGTACACGAATATTCAATAGTGAAATGTCAGAAACAGGACAACGTGGCAACTGGTACCTATCCTGTGTGATCTTTAACAATTAACGTTAAGTGAAAGATATTAAATGATTAAATTAAATCAAGGGCGCAGGAAATCTTGTACCCGGTACTCATGTAAGAGAATAAGGGCAAGAAAATCCTACTAACAAATGAAACAAAGTTTCGAAAACAAATGAAACAGTTAAATGCTTCAAAAGTAAAATTGGTAGTCCAAGGATGTAGGCATACCTTGCCAAGTCTCTATAGGACATAAAGCAAGTTTTCCCCACTGAATTTAATATGATACTTACAGAATTAGCGAACTTTTGTGCTCTGAAAAAATAAGCTAATTCCCTACCGTTGTATGTATCATCATCTCATCTGAATGAGAAATATTCAAGGGACATAGATGGTAAATACGAGTAATAACAAGGAGGGAGAGATGACCAATTAAGAGTATGACTGAGGCCTACAGTCACCACGTAATCCAAAGTTGTCTCACCTTCACTATATGTTACTCTCGTAATGCACAATACACCGCACCTTATAAAAAATGAAATTGAATATGAAAAATAGTAAAGCTACGTTAACAAAGTTAAATACGCTTACCATAAATTACCACTTGGCACCAGTACCTGAGTGAAGCTCCTAGGACAGGCCCCCATATAACTTGTGACGGTAACGCGTTGGTGTTCGGCTGTTTAAGGCTAGGGGTATGGCCTCGTCACATAGTTATAAAAAAAATAGAAAAAACTGGAACTTCGTCTGTGGTAAGGTAAGGAGAAGACACACAAAACACAAGTAAACTTTAACAATGAAATTTTAATTACGTTAATTAAATCAAAACATGAATAAAATGCACAAACAAATTCTTATAATAAAATCAATCAAAATAATAAGAATACTTAAATGACACAATGAAAAGTTACGTTAAGGCAAAATAACAAGAAGTGCAATACAAAGTAAATGGGAGGTGCTGGAATATTGGCTTTAAGCCACCACTTCTCTCAGTACACGCTAGCGTCTAGCCGGGAGGAGTGGTGACAACGAGAGCACTGAACATTCTGAGGTAGGAGGTTGGGGCGACCCCAGACATCAAGTAGTATGGGGGGGCGAGTGCAGGTGCAGCCAGACCGGCGACCAATCAGCGGAGCCGGTAGCGATCAACATGTAGTTTGGTGGTTTGAGTCCGAACAGGTGGCTGGCTGCATATGTTTTGCTCACCCTGGCAAGCCTTGCTGGTGTTGTTGTTGTTGTTGGACATGTCTTCCATAGTCGTTTTATATAATTTCAACGACGTGTTTGTGGAGGGAAGAGCAGGCTCAATCTCTTGAAGGAGATTATTGTCACAATATATATATATATATATATATATATATATATATATATATATATATATATATATATATATATATATATATATATATATATATATATATATATATATATATATATATATATATTATTATTAAATATGACCGAAAAAGTAAGAATAATAATTCTAACACGAATTTTCTCAATCTTTCGTACATTTCTTTTCACTGTTGGAGGTAAATCAAAAATCAATTCTCCAAAATTCATTTTTATTTTATGGGCACATGTATAAGCAAGTAGATGGGGTCGCCATGGGTTCTCCCCTAGGTGTCCTGTTTGCAAACTTCTACATGGGTACCATCGAGCAAAAAGTCTTAGTCGACATGAACTTGAAACCGGCCATATACTTAAGGTATGCTGACGACATTTTTACACAGGTACCTGATGTCAGACATCTGCAGGAGCTGAAGGAGGCATTTGAGCAGAGTTCCGTGCTGCGTTTCACTTACGAGATGGAAAAGGATGGGAAGCTGCCCTTTCTAGATGTAACAGTCATGGAAAAGAGCGGAGGTTTCCACACTGCAGTCTACACTAAGGAAACGAACATAGGAATGTGCCTAAATGCCAACAGCGACTGCCCAGACAGGTACAAGAGGAGTGTTGTTAACGCTTTTGTCGACCGTGCTCTCAGCCACAGCTCAGAATGGAACCAAGTCGACGAAGAACTCTGTAGGGTAAGGCAGGTCCTAGTCAACAACGGCTTCTCCAATGGTTTCGTCGAAGACATCATAAGAAGGAAAGTGAAACGCCATGCAACCTCTGAAGAGACAACTAACACAACACCTATACCCCCCTATTAGACTATTTTACAGGAACTTCTTTTCCACAGCTCATAAAACGGAAGAAAGGGTCCTGAAAGATATTGTTAATAGAAACGTTATCCCTACAGACAAAAATCAGAGGATAAAACAGACGATTTACTATAAAACCAGAAAAAAGGCCAGCCTACCCATGAGAAACTCTCCAGACACAAAGCAGAACGCTTTAAAAGAGATCAACGTCGTCTATGCCTTCAAATGCCCTCTTGGGGATTGTAAGCTCCAAAAAACCCAGTATATAGGCAAGACAACAACATCTCTTTCTAGACGTTTAACGATGCATAAGCAACAGGGCTCCATTAAGGAACACATAATCTCTTCCCACAACCAAACCATCGCCAGAGAAATCCTAGTAAACATCACAGAAATCATCGATAGATACAGCGATAGCAGGCGGCTTGACGTCTTCGAGGCACTACACATCAAGAAGTCAACACCAGCAATCAACAGCCAATTAATGCACAGCTATATTCTACCCACCTAAAGACTCCGCTCCAACATAGAAGCATCAAGAAATATGGAGCAATAGGCTGCTCTACAATCACTTCCATTCAATACCCATTGTTTCGTGTTCTGTCTTGTGTTTAGGAATTTAATACCCTATTATTACCACCTCACCCCATCCACCTCACTCAAATGTAGATATAAACAAATCGAAGATGTGTAAGTTCTATTCAGTTGTGTATGTGTAAACTAAAGTCTTTGAAAATGTAATAAGTTTTACGAAACGCGCTCAAGTGTCGCGTCAGATTAGAAATAAAAATGAATTTTGGAGAATTGATTTTTGAATTACCACCAACAGTGAAAAGAAACGTACGAAAGGTCGAGAAAATTTGTGTTAGAATTATTAATTTTACTTTTTCGGTCATATTTAATAATATATGTCTACAGGAAAGACTGCTACCAAAATATACTAATATATATATATATATATATATGCGAACAAGCCTGAATGGTCCCCAGGACTATATGCGAATGAAAACTCACACCCCAGAAGTGACTCGAACCCATACTCCCAGAAGCAACGCAACTGGTAACTACAGGGCGCCTTAATCCGCTTGACCATCACGGCCGTCAAAAGGAAGTGATAGCCGAGGCTATTTGAGCCACTTCCCCGACGGCAACTCGGATGGTAATCTTGGGCATAGCATTTCACCAAATCACCTCATTCTTTGGGGCACACGTGAGGAACACAAATGCAAACAAGCCTGAATGGTCCCCAGGACTATATGCGAATGAAAACTCACACCCCAGAAGTGACTCGAACCCATACTCCCAGAAGCAACGCAACTGGTAACTACAGGGCGCCTTAATCCGCTTGACCATCACGGCCGTCAAAAGGAAGTGATAGCCGAGGCTATTTGAGCCACTTCCCCGACGGCAACTCGGATGGTAATCTTGGGCATAGCATTTCACCAAATCACCTCATTCTTTGGGGCACACGTGAGGAACACAAATGCGAACAAGCCTGAATGGTCCCCAGGACTATATGCGAATGAAAACTCACACCCCAGAAGTGACTCGAACCCATACTCCCAGAAGCAACGCAACTGGTAACTACAGGGCGCCTTAATCCGCTTGACCATCACGGCCGTCAAAAGGAAGTGATAGCCGAGGCTATTTGAGCCACTTCCCCGACGGCAACTCGGATGGTAATCTTGGGCATAGCATTTCACCAAATCACCTCATTCTTTGGGGCACACGTGAGGAACACAAATGCGAACAAGCCTGAATGGTCCCCAGGACTATATGCGAATGAAAACTCACACCCCAGAAGTGACTCGAACCCATACTCCCAGAAGCAACGCAACTGGTAACTACAGGGCGCCTTAATCCGCTTGACCATCACGGCCGTCAAAAGGAAGTGATAGCCGAGGCTATTTGAGCCACTTCCCCGACGGCAACTCGGATGGTAATCTTGGGCATAGCATTTCACCAAATCACCTCATTCTTTGGGGCACACGTGAGGAACACAAATGCGAACAAGCCTGAATGGTCCCCAGGACTATATGCGAATGAAAACTCACACCCCAGAAGTGACTCGAACCCATACTCCCAGAAGCAACGCAACTGGTAACTACAGGGCGCCTTAATCCGCTTGACCATCACGGCCGTCAAAAGGAAGTGATAGCCGAGGCTATTTGAGCCACTTCCCCGACGGCAACTCGGATGGTAATCTTGGGCATAGCATTTCACCAAATCACCTCATTCTTTGGGGCACACGTGAGGAACACAAATGCGAACAAGCCTGAATGGTCCCCAGGACTATATGCGAATGAAAACTCACACCCCAGAAGTGACTCGAACCCATACTCCCAGAAGCAACGCAACTGGTAACTACAGGGCGCCTTAATCCGCTTGACCATCACGGCCGTCAAAAGGAAGTGATAGCCGAGGCTATTTGAGCCACTTCCCCGACGGCAACTCGGATGGTAATCTTGGGCATAGCATTTCACCAAATCACCTCATTCTTTGGGGCACACGTGAGGAACACAAATGCGAACAAGCCTGAATGGTCCCCAGGACTATATGCGAATGAAAACTCACACCCCAGAAGTGACTCGAACCCATACTCCCAGAAGCAACGCAACTGGTAACTACAGGGCGCCTTAATCCGCTTGACCATCACGGCCGTCAAAAGGAAGTGATGGAATTGCCCCAAAGAATGAGGTGATTTGGTGAAATGCTATGCCCAAGATTACCATCCGAGTTGCCGTCGGGGAAGTGGCTCAAATAGCCTCGGCTATCACTTCCTTTTGACGGCCGTGATGGTCAAGCGGATTAAGGCGCCCTGTAGTTACCAGTTGCGTTGCTTCTGGGAGTATGGGTTCGAGTCACTTCTGGGGTGTGAGTTTTCATTCGCATATAGTCCTGGGGACCATTCAGGCTTGTTCGCATTTGTGTTCCTCACGTGTGCCCCAAAGAATGAGGTGATTTGGTGAAATGCTATGCCCAAGATTACCATCCGAGTTGCCGTCGGGGAAGTGGCTCAAATAGCCTCGGCTATCACTTCCTTTTGACGGCCGTGATGGTCAAGCGGATTAAGGCGCCCTGTAGTTACCAGTTGCGTTGCTTCTGGGAGTATGGGTTCGAGTCACTTCTGGGGTGTGAGTTTTCATTCATATATATATATATATATATATATATATATATATATATATATATATATATATATATATATATATATATATATATATATATATATATATGCAAACAAGCCTGAATGGTCCCCAGGACTATTTGCGAATGAAAACTCACTCCCCAGAAGTGACTCAAACCCATACTCCCAGGTGCACCGCAACTGGTATCTACAGGATGCCTTAATCCACTTGACCATCACAACCGGACATAAGCAAGTGATAGCCGAAGGTATTTGAACCACTTCCCCGCCGGCACTCGGATGGTAATCTTGGGAATAGCATTTAATCAAATCACCTCATTCTTTGGGGCAAACGTGAGGAACACAAATGCGAACAAGCCTGAATGGTCCCCAGGACTATATGCAAAAGAAAACTCACACCTCACACCCCATGTCTGGTCGTGATGGTCAAGCGGATTAAGGCGTCCTGTAGATACCAGTTGCGTTGCTCCTGGGATTATGGGTTCAAGTCACTTCTCGGGTGTGAGTTTTCATTTGCATATAGTCCTGGGGACCATTCAGGCTTGTTCGCATCTGTGTTCTTCACGTGTGCCCCGAAGAATAAGGTGATTTGATAAAGTGCTATTCCCAAGATTACCATCCGAGTGCCAGTGGGGAAGTGGTTCAAATAACTTCGGCTATCACTTCCTTATGTCCGGTCGTGATGGTCAAGCGGATTAAGGTGTCCTGTAGATACCAGTTGCGTTGTTCCTTGGGAGTATGCGTTCGAGTTACTTCTGGGGTGTGAGTTTTCATTCGCATATGGTCCTGGGGACCATTCAGGCTTGT
Organism: Procambarus clarkii; assembly: GCF_040958095.1. Taxonomy (NCBI): domain Eukaryota; kingdom Metazoa; phylum Arthropoda; class Malacostraca; order Decapoda; family Cambaridae; genus Procambarus; species Procambarus clarkii. Next base: position 11,755,080 of record NC_091219.1, read on the forward strand.
TCGCATTTCTGTTCCTCACGTGTGCTCCAAAGAATGAGGTGATTTGATAAATTGCTATTCCCATGATTACTATCCAAGTGCCGGCGAGGAAGTGGCTGAAATAGCTTCGGCTATCACTTCCTTATGTCCAGTCGTGATGGTCAAGCAGATTAAGGCGTCCTGTAGATACAAGTTGCGTTGCTCCTGGGAGTATGGGTTCGAGTCACTTCTGGGGTGTGAGTTTTCATTCGCATATGGTCTTGGGGACCATTCAGGCTTGTTCGCATTTGTGTTCCTCACATGTGCCCCAAAGAATGAGGTGATTTGATACGATGCTATTCCCAAGATTACCATCCGAGTGCCAGCGGGGAAATGGTTCAAATAGCTTCAGCTATCACTTCCTTATGTCCTGTCGTGATGGTCAAGCGGATTAAGCCGTCCTGTAGATATCAGTTGCGTTGCTCCTGGGAGTATGGGTTCGAGTCACTTCTGGGGTGTGAGTTTTCATTCGCATATATTCCTGGGGACCATTCAGGCTTGTTCTCATTTATGTTCCTCACGTGTGCACCAAAGAATGAGGTGATTTGATAAAATGCTATTCCCAAGATTACCATCCGAGTGCCGGTGGGGAAGTGGTTCAAATAGCTTAGGCTATCACTTCCTTATGTCCTGTCGTGATGGTCAAGCGGATTAAGGCGTCCTGTAGATATCAGTTGCATTGCTCCTGGGAGTATGGGTTCGAGTCACTTCTGAGGTGTGAGTTTTCATTCGCATATATTCCTGGGGACCATTCAGGCTTGTTCTCATTTGTGTTCCTCACGTGTGCCCCAAAGAACGAGGTGATTTGATAAAATGCTATTCCCAAGATTACCATCCGAGTGCCGGCGGTGAAGTGGTTCAAATAGCTTTGGCTATCACTTCCTTATGTCCGGTCGTGATGGTCAAGCGGAGTAAGGCGTCCTGTAGATACAAGTTGCGTTGCTTCTGGGCGTATGGGTTCAAGTCACTACTGGGGTGTGAGTTTTGTCTCGCCCCACTCTCTTATTAGGCCAGATTTGCCTAATAAGCCAAGTTTTCCTGAATTAATATATTTTCTCTAATGTTTTTTCTTATGAAATGATAAAGCTACCCATTTCATTATGTATGAAGTCAATTTTTTTTATTGGAATTAAAATTAACGTATATATATGACCGAACCAAACCAACCCTACTTAACCGAATCTAACCTATCTTTATAGGTTAGGTTAGGTTAGGTAGCCGAAAAAGTTAGGTTAGGTAGTTGAAAAACAAATCATGAAAACTTTGCTTATTAGGCAAATCGGGCCTTGCATAGTAGGCTGAGAAGTGCGTTTTGGCTACTAAGTACGACATATATAAATATATGTCGTACCTAGTAGCCAGAACGCACCTCTCAGCCTAATATGCAGGGCCCGATTTGCTTAATAAGCCAAGTTTTCATGAATTGTTTTTCGACTACCTAACCTAACCTAATTTAGCTTTTTCGGCCACCTAACCTAACCTATTAAGATAGGTTAGGTTTGGTTAGGTTAGGAAGGGTTGGTTAGGTTCGGTCATATATTTACGTTAATTTTAACTCCAATAAAAAAAAATTGACCTCATACATAATGAAATGGGTAGCTTTATCATTTCATAAGAAAAAACATTAGAGAAAATATATTAATTCAGGAAAACTTGGCTTATTAGGCAAATCGTGTGGGAACCAACCTGTGAAATTTATATTTATTTAATTTATATGAATTTATATTTACGTTAATTTGTATACTTCGATAGCAATTGGTATAATGATAAGTGGACTGTATTTCTGCAATAATCTCACAAATCGATCCTATACACATTAGGGGGGGTTTATATTGAATTTATATATATGCAGCCAATCAAACTACAGTATTAGACTACATACATTGAAGAGGTTCCTTATCTTATTTATTCAGCAGGCCTTAGTCCACCAGGTATAACCAGGATGTAGACACCAAATTATCCTCTTTGAGGTAGCTTCCATCACCCAGTAACTGGTACACAAAGCATTCTTCCTCGTCTTGACCTGTCAAAAGGGCGCTAGCTGTAAACCCAGAATCGTAATATATGACAGCTATATCAGAGAAAACACTGTACAAGGAACCATAAAGACCTAGGCTTGATTACCTTGTTTGAGTCGATCATTCGTGTTCTAACCGGTACGCCCTATCTACTGACATTAATTTCCCAAAAATGATTAGATAAACGTGTTTCGGAAAGACACTTCCCTTGAGATTGATGACAGCGTGTTGATGATGGCAGATCACTACTCTGATCTTCCATAACACTTCGTCCAAGAGAATTTATAGGAGCCGAATTTGCTCCACGACTCTGTGGTCTTAACAACAATAACAATGGCTGACCACTCCCTCCTCACTGACGCAACTGGCCTACATTGTCCAGATGTCAGTAAGTGATAGAAGGGTCACATTTACTCTATTTTAATTCTGATAATTAAGTTAATTTATATGAGATGTTTTTATGATGGTAAAGTCCAAAGACTAATGTATTTAAGAATAATTCCCACCATAATAGGTGGTGAATTTATAATAGTATGTGGTAATGATATCCCGTTTTCTATAGACGGAAATTCCACTACAAGTTACATTTTCTATATGTTAACTTGTTTATACAACACAGCAATATTATCTGCCTGTATGATATTATTAAATGGTGTCGGGTTTTCCGGCATAATTCCCCGGGGGCTGCTCACGGGTCGAAGTCCTATTTAGAACAGACGAACACCGATACTCCTCCTTCGAATTATTAGATTAATTTGATGTTAGTAGTTAGTAATCACACATTTGTGCGTCTGTTCGTACAGGACGGATGTCCCGTACTAGAGTTGCAGGAGTTAGAAGTCTAATGCGATTTCATTTCCCTGTTAACTCTTGAAAGGCTAAAATTCAAGCCTAATTACATATTATTTAACCCAGAAGACTGAATGTGATCAAGTACTACAGTCTAGTATGATTCAGGGACTGCAGTGAGATCAGTGACATTAGATATAACTTGAAGTTTGTTCAGGTAACTAGTCACTGATATATAAACACTGAGGCCCATGGAATACATCTTGATTGAATAATAAATGTATCAAATCAGTCATCAGATTTATTGGGGTTTAATTTAGTTAATTGATTCAGAAGATTGAATAGCTCGTCATTAAAGTAAAGTATGGTTCTGAGACTGCAGTGGGTTCAGTGACATTGGTCGCAGTGACTTGTAGCTGTTTAGGCTACTGTTCACTGATTTGCCACTGAGGCCTCATGAACTCATCTTCAGCTTTAAATGATGATACTAACATCAACCTCTGTTGGTATAGTCAGCTGTAATCTCCTTAGTATAATGCTACTGGAGAAATATAATCAGCTGACAAATTTAGATTTCTACTAGTATTGTTTATCTGCAGCCATAGGTCTCCTCAGGCTTGATACTGGGCCTGAGAGTAATTTGCCTCCTGCAGAATTTAACATGGTTATGCCCTGATATTTAGTAGGGCTACCAATGAATCGATGGTAATAGTCTGTCCCTACAAGGAGACCGAAGTCGGTGAGGTGATCAGACTTAATATTATCTGCCAATTTTATTCCTCTATTTCTCAGGAATTTGGCTGTTGCTCTCAGACCTTGAACTTGTAGGTCTACTGGTATTTTGTCCACCACAATGGCTTGTTTTCTACAGACGTACCTGCCTAAACGTACTGATGGTTGTACCACCTGATAGACTTGATGTCCTGCATCTGTTACAAACCCTGAGATATTGAATGACATCTGGGCTACAGGCCTTAATTGTAGTTCATCTGCCAACCTTTTAGTGACATATGTTCTCTGGGACCCTTGGTCAAACAACCCACGGGTATGGACCTTGGCCCTCTTATTCAGGATGGTAATTTGGGCAGTAGGCAAAGTTGTATTACCTTTAGACTTTGCCGATTGGACACTCTTTGTTTGTTGCACCTTGCAGTACTGTACTGTGGTGGGAATGCTATCTTCCACCTTGGGTCTTGAATACGGTAATTTCGTATATTTGCACAGTGCTGCATGGTGCCTACCTCTTCTACACCTGTTGCAGGTGTTGAATTGGGTATCACAATAGTCTATGTTGTGTGACTTGAGACACCTTGAACATCTCCCTAATTCCTGGAGTCGCTCAATACGAGTGTCTCTGGTTGGATAATTAGCACAACAGTATGTTGAATCTTTCTTTTTGCAGAACATACATGTCCCCCAGCCTACTGCACGTTTGGAAGTTACAGGTTTGGGTGAACTAGTAACAGTAGACTTGGAGGATGCTGCTGCATTGTCAGATTTTCTGCAACTTGATGTTAGAGTAATTGACTGATGTTTATTTGGGGAAGTTGTTTTACCCATTAATTGACTATTATTTTCTATTTCTGAAGGCTTGCACGAGGCTTTAACTTCCTCATTTGCTCGTCGTTTGTTTATGATGGAATGTAAACCTTTAGTGATGTCCTGTACTGTCAGGATGGTGTTATGTTGATGTGCATATAATTCATCTAGTATATCGCTGGACAATTTTCGTTGAAGGATTACTTTGGTCATCCATTCACTAGTAGTTATATCAACCTTAAGACTGAATGTTCTTAGTAGTGACTCAAACTCCATGCTGAAGGATTGTAATGAGCCAGCAGTCTGATCAGGTTGAGGTAAATCCAGCAATTGTAGTACTAGATGTATGACAGTTTTCTCATTGCCAGCATTATTCCTAGGAGGCTGGACTGGGAAATTAGTGCTGTCGCTATTTTCATTTACATTTTCTACTACTGGTTCAGCGTCACCTCTAGCTTGGAGTCATGTTAACTTAGTAGCCTCTGGTATTGGGTTTTCAGAATCCACAGAGACTGTGGATAAATTGTCTGAGAACTGCTTAATTTCTGGTGGTATAATATTGGGTGAAGCTGTAGTGGGTGAAGCTTTATCCTTGTTGATTAAAGAATCTAATCTGGCTTGACATTTATTCTCAAAAAGATCCAGATCATCCATAACATTATCTACTTTATTTGATGTTCTTGCTATTTGTTCTGATTCAATTATCCTGTGTAAATGTTCCAACCTGGCTTGAGTTTCTTCTTCATATTGTGCTAGGCCAGACAGGAATGGTTCCACATCTTCAACTACTATGTCGTCGTCGTGGACCTGATTTTGGTAAGATTTCCTATTTGCTTTCAATATATGCAATAGGGTTTGAATCTGTAACAGTGGTATTTTCAACCGACGATAATTAATTACAGGCTCATATAACAACTGTTCATATTGGTCGAGATCTCTTGTCAGTTGACGTTTACTTGCTACTAAAGCACGCTTTGCTTTCTGTGGATTAGTCATGGTGACTTGTTAATTGAGCACCACTGGCTCATAAATTGTGAGCAAGTACTAATGGTAGCCTAGGGTAAAATTTCTGCACTCGCTAGGCTGTAATCCTACCTCTACTAGAGGTTAGCACTTAAAATTATTACACATTATATATATATAATCATACACACTAATGATTTGAGTGATAAACCAGTGTCATGGAAGTACCTTTAGGTTAGCTCTTCTATATCACCCTAGGATGGTATAGACACTAATTAATCACTCAAAGGTGTAATGATCATAAGTAAATTATTATATATACAACTCAACTCGAGTTGATAAAATTTACACCCAAAATAGGGTCTGCACCATTCATTAATGGTGCTAGTTTGTTCAATATAGAACAACTAGACTATGGTAATAATGGGACTAGGATGAACAATAATAGTTATACTAGTCAATGGTAATATCCTACCCTGTTGTGGGTTGGCAATTAGTAAATATTAAATTGTGAACACTAGGCAATATATTAAATAATTCTCTATTTTGGAGAAATAATATACACAATTATTGATAATAGCCTCTTAATTGCCTCTATGAAACTTCTAATATTATCAAGAAGTATTAAATATTATTAGTGACCTCGCAAAATAAACTCCACAAAATTCGTAGATAATCTCTCGCGAAATTTAACACCACGAAATCCGTGAACAATCTCGCGAAGACACAGCCACTAATTTGGCTGGCTTCAATATTAGCGCTGTCATTTCACGGAATAACACGCCACCAAATTTGTGGGTGACCATATGAAACCGCTGATGAGGCTGAAATGAACTGAGGGGGGCTCCTGAGCTCGCTCGAGGCAACGCCGCCGTCTTTGACTGCTGGCTTTGTATAAATCACACTGCACTAGTATATTTAATGAATCCACTGGTTAACTGGTTCATCCGGTACTAAGATGACCAAATAATCTGTCATCCGACTCGAAGATGACCAAATAATGTGGGTTCAAAGGACCAAATATTCCGGGTCTGAAGGTCCAAATAATGTGGGAACCGACCTGTGAGATTTATATTTATTTAATTTATATGAATTTATATTTACGTTAATTTGTATACTTCGATAGCAATTGGTATAATGATAAGTGGACTGTATTTCTGCAATAATCTCACAAATCGATCCTCTACACATTAGGGGGGGTTTATATTGAATTTATATATATGCAGCCAATCAAACTACAGTATTAGACTACATACATTGAAGAGGTTCCTTATGTTATTTGTACAGCAGGCTTTAGTCCACCAGGTATAACCAGGATGTAGACACCAAATTATCCTCTTTGAGGTAGCTTCCATCACCCAGTAACTGGTACACAAAGCATGCTTCCTCGTCTTGACCTGACAAAAGGGCGCTAGCTGTAAAGCCAGAATCCTAATATATGACAGCTATATCAGAGAAAACACTGTACAAGGAACCATAAAGACCTAGGCTTGATTACCTTATTTGAGTCGATCATTCGTGTTCTAACCGGTGCGCCCTATCTACTGACATTAATTTCCCAAAAATGATTAGATAAACGTGTTTCGGAAAGACACTTCCCTTGAGATTGATGACAGCGTGCTGATGATGGCAGATCACTACTCTGATCTTCCATAACACTTCGTCCAAGAGAATTTATAGGAGCCGAATTTGCTCCACGACTCTGTGGTCTTAACAACAATAACAATGGCTGACCACTCCCTCCTCACTGACGCTACTGGCCTACATTGTCCAGATGTCAGTAAGTGATAGAAGGGTCACATTTACTCTATTTTAATTCTGATAATTATGTTAATTTATATGAGATGTTTTTATGATGGTAAAGTCCAAAGACTAATGTATTTAAGAATAATTCCCACCAATATAGGTGGTGAATTTATAATAGTATGTGGTAATGATATCCCGTTTTCTATAGACGGAAATTCCACTACAAGTTACATTTTCTATAGGTTAATATGTTTATACAACACAGCAATATTATCTGCCTGTATGATATTATTAAATGGTGTCGGATTTTCCGAAAAATCGGGCCTTGCATAGTAGGCTGAGAAGTGCGTTCTGGCTACTAGGTACGACATTTATATATATATATATATATATATATATATATATATGAGAACAAGCCTGAATGGTCCCCAGGACAATATGCAACTGAAAACTCACACCCCAGAAGTGACTCGAACCCATACTCCCAGAAGCAACGCAACTGGTATGTACAAGACGCCTTAATCCACTTGACCATCACGACCGGACAAAATGAGGTGATAGCCGAGGCTATTTGAACCACCCCACCGCCGGCACTCGGATAGTAATCTTGGGCATAGCATTTTACCAAATCACCTCATTCTTTGGGGCACACGTGAGGAACACAAATGCGAACAAGCCTGAATGGTCCCCAGGACAATATGCAACTGAAAACTCACACCCCAGAAGTGACTCGAACCCATACTCCCAGAAGCAACGCAACTGGTATGTACAAGACGCCTTAATCCACTTGACCATCACGACCGGACAAAATGAGGTGATTGCCGAGGCTATTTGAACCACCCCACCGCCGGCACTCGGATAGTAATCTTGGGCATAGCATTTTAGCAAATCACCTCATTCTTTGGGGCACACGTGAGGAACACAAATGCGAACAAGCCTGAATGGTCCCCAGGACAATATGCAACTGAAAACTCACACCCCAGAAGTGACTCGAACCCATACTCCCAGAAGCAACGCAACTGGTATGTACAAGACGCCTTAATCCACTTGACCATCACGACCGGACAAAATGAGGTGATAGCCGAGGCTATTTGAACCACCCCACCGCCGGCACTCGGATAGTAATCTTGGGCATAGCATTTTACCAAATCACCTCATTCTTTGGGGCACACGTGAGGAACACAAATGCGAACAAGCCTGAATGGTCCCCAGGACAATATGCAACTGAAAACTCACACCCCAGAAGTGACTCGAACCCATACTCCCAGAAGCAACGCAACTGGTATGTACAAGACGCCTTAATCCACTTGACCATCACGACCGGACAAAATGAGGTGATAGCCGAGGCTATTTGAACCACCCCACCGCCGGCACTCGGATAGTAATCTTGGGCATAGCATTTTACCAAATCACCTCATTCTTTGGGGCACACGTGAGGAACACAAATGTGAACAAGCCTGAATGGTCCCCAGGACAATATGCAACTGAAAACTCACACCCCAGAAGTGACTCGAACCCATACTCCCAGAAGCAACGCAACTGGTATGTACAAGACGCCTTAATCCACTTGACCATCACGACCGGACAAAATGAGGTGATAGCCGAGGCTATTTGAACCACCCCACCGCCGGCACTCGGATAGTAATCTTACATACCAGTTGCGTTGCTTCTGGGAGTATGGGTTCGAGTCACTTCTGGGGTGTGAGTTTTCAGTTGCATATTGTCCTGGGGACCATTCAGGCTTGTTCGCATTTGTGTTCCTCACGTGTGCCCCAAAGAATGAGGTGATTTGGTAAAATGCTATGCCCAAGATTACTATCCGAGTGCCGGCGGTGGGGTGGTTCAAATAGCCTCGGCTATCACCTCATTTTGTCCGGTCGTGATGGTCAAGTGGATTAAGGCGTCTTGTACATACCAGTTGCGTTGCTTCTGGGAGTATGGGTTCGAGTCACTTCTGGGGTGTGAGTTTTCAGTTGCATATTGTCCTGGGGACCATTCAGGCTTGTTCGCATTTGTGTTCCTCACGTGTGCCCCAAAGAATGAGGTGATTTGGTAAAATGCTATGCCCAAGATTACTATCCAAGTGCCGGCGGTGGGGTGGTTCAAGTAGCCTCGGCTATCACCTCATTTTGTCCGGTCGTGATGGTCAAGTGGATTAAGGCGTCTTGTACATACCAGTTGCGTTGCTTCTGGGAGTATGGGTTCGAGTCACTTCTGGGGTGTGAGTTTTCAGTTGCATATTGTCCTGGGGACCATTCAGGCTTGTTCGCATTTGTGTTCCTCACGTGTGCCCCAAAGAATGAGGTGATTTGGTAAAATGCTATGCCCAAGATTACTATCCGAGTGCCGGCGGTGGGGTGGTTCAAATAGCCTCGGCTATCACCTCATTTTGTCCGGTCGTGATGGTCAAGTGGATTAAGGCGTCTTGTACATACCAGTTGCGTTGCTTCTGGGAGTATGGGTTCGAGTCACTTCTGGGGTGTGAGTTTTCAGTTGCATATTGTCCTGGGGACCATTCAGGCTTGTTCGCATTTGTGTTCCTCACGTGTGCCCCAAAGAATGAGGTGATTTGGTAAAATGCTATGCCCAAGATTACTATCCGAGTGCCGGCGGTGGGGTGGTTCAAATAGCCTCGGCTATCACCTCATTTTGTCCGGTCGTGATGGTCAAGTGGATTAAGGCGTCTTGTACATACCAGTTGCGTTGCTTCTGGGAGTATGGGTTCGAGTCACTTCTGGGGTGTGAGTTTTCAGTTATATATATATATATATATATATATATATATATATATATATATATATATATATATATATATATATATATTTTATATATATATTATAATATATAATTTTAAGATGAATAGGAAAACCAGGGTTATACTGAACAACTTGTTTCAGATTCTTTACTTTAAAATGCATAACGTTTCGAATACTTCTCGTATTCATCATCAGATCTAAAAGAAAAAACAGAAATCACAATCAAATAACTAGTAAACAAAGAACTCATACTGAATATAATTGCCTATCAAAGAAAGGAAAAATGCTTAAAAAACAAAACACTTAAGCGCACTTAAAGTGATCAATACAAATAAAACTTATTAACTGTCACATATATAAAAGCTAATTTAAAAATCCATTGAATTTTTGTTGGAACATACTATTTTGCACTTAGAAGAGTTCAGGGTGAGGCCTAAAGTTGAACCTTACTCTTTTATTATCATCCAAAAACCAGATGTTAAGAATAGGATAGGGCTTCTGTGACTTGTTTAATGATTAAGCAGAACAGGAGAGGAGCATATTGCGTTGCCCTTTTGGACGCCTTCTTGCGAGGCAATTTCATATTCGCCAAAAAGTAGCTTTAGTTCATCACAAATGTACAAAAGGGTAGAGGGAAGGAAATGACGATGAACTGCACGGAGTACAGCACCCCTCCCTACCAAACAGACTTTTTTAAATCTAGCTGGATAAGGACCTTTTTGTCTGTGATGTTAGCAATGAAAGCTCGAGCAGCGTGAGTTATCCCCTCGCACTCTTGAGGAATGCCAAACCCGAGACGTTTTGGTTTCAGCGTGTTGGCCGCTGCCTGACAATTATGGCATGACAACACTCATGTTACTTTGTGCTGGCAAAAAAAAAAAGTCATCTATTACTCGAACACCATTACACTATGTCTTACCCCTCATGGAATCATGATGTAATACATTCCTGAGGCTTATACTTTCTAGACAGAAGCATAAAGAGACCTAGATGGCATTTAAACCTTCTTCTTGCTTTCCTCCAATTAATCAGGATATATATTATTCAGTTTAATTAAATTTGATAAATTAGCACATGATGAATTAATATATACTAGTCAATGCAGATTGAACAAAAGTAATATTTAGGAAATAATGGCAAAAACAATCAGTGTAATATTAATAATGTAATGAAAATATTAATGATAATAATTAAGAATAACAAAGAACGATTAAAAGAAGTACCTAAATTTCCTAGACACCTACCATTTTACAGCCCAAATATACGTTTCAATAATCTGCAGAAGATCAAGTCCAGCATCGACACGTTGAATGCTTATATACCTGCCGATGACGCCATCCATCCTATCGCAGTGGAGATGTCCCTGGTCTGTAGTATAGGGTCCCTTGTAGGTTGAGAACAGTGTGTAGGAGGAAAGATTACCTGACATAACGAGTGTATGTCCCACTCAGACCTGCGGTGGATACCAAAAATTTATGTTCGTACTTATACTACTAATGAAAAATTCCCATTACATGGGTCAAAATATAATAATTACATCATCTTTCCTACTCCCAAGGCTGGTATCCATGTCTCTACCCAAGACACAGACACTCTTCCTGAATCAATAAAACGCCTAGTGCCGCCTACAGTATTACCTGCCGTCTCTTAATATTTTTTACTGTTCCTAACTTTTGGGTTAGCTCTTAGGGTGTGAGTGAGTACATTGTCACTTTCTAGTCTTGGTTGTGAGGAGTAGTCTTGTATTACTTGTACTATGATGGAAAATATTAGAAGATACTTAATGGAGCCTCGTAGTGCGTTGAGGACAGAGGTGGGCTTTGGGTAATGAACTTGTGCTTCAGACGAAATGTTTTTGTTCAAAAGAAGACGCTAAGGAAGAAGGCAGAACTAGATATATAAGACTTTACACAGTAATTTACCCTTAATTGCTCCCCTAATTAGCTCGTTATTTTGGCAACAGTGTCACTGAGGGAAGTAAGTAATTATCAAAAGACGGCACCAAGCTGGAGAGGCTATTTAGCACCATCTAAAGTGAGTAATATTCAAAAGATGCTAAATACCACTAAGGATGCAAATACCAGAACAAAAAGTGCATAAGGGTTTTTGAAGTTAAGCCTTTTGCGTTTTCCATCAGTGAAGACGGAAATGGAGCGGAAGTGTGAAGAAAAAAAGCACGAAAATGACGTTTCAGAATTGTTGGAGGAGTAAAAGCTTTGTCATGCTGATCAAGGTTCTACAAAATTTTGTGAAGAGGGGACCTTCCATGGGGGCAAGGACGGCATGATACGAGGAGAAACATTGGTAACACGATCCGAGAGAGAACATTGCAAGCGAGACAATCGTACAGAAAGAGGAATTTGTGAAAGGGAACAGGGCCCACAGGAGGGGGTAATGGTCAAAGTAAGATATCAGCGGGAGTAAGGGTGTTGTTGGGACCGTGCAAAGTAGCCAAGGCAGTAGCAATCATGTAGACAGGATGCCGGTTTTAACATACTGGCTCTAGGCAGGAGTCGAACGAATGGCACCAGAGCTGAAGCGAAACCCAGTATAGTGAAGAGCATCACGACGACGAAAAGTTGAGGGACAGACAGACGAGTAACCAGAACAACCATAATCTAGTTTAGACAGCTCGAGAGAGAAATGTAAAGAAAGGAGCGTGTGCCGATCAACTCCCTAAGAAGTATGAGACAAGCCCATAAGTAAGTTAAGGGCATTGGAGCATTCAACTCAGAGATAAGAGATATGGGGCGACCAAGACAAACCAGTGTCAAAGAATAACCCCAGAAGTTTATCAGAATCCTTATACAAAAGAGAATTACCATAAGCAATTAATAGGTCGAAAAATGACCTGCTTCCGAGTAAAGGGTATAGCACAAGTCTTAGTTGTAGAGAACGTGAGTAGGGAGTTTTACGAAGTAGCCCGTCCCCTCCATTTTGGGATGGAGTGGTTTCGGACACGTCGAATGTTGTGATAAAGTTATGGGAACGTTTGGGGCAACATAGGGTATTTTTTGTAGAGGTGTTGCCTGATGTACGATAAATATGGGGTAAGTAGTGTTCGAGTGAGGTGTGTATTGTTGTGAGAAGGTCGAGAGAACGTAGTATTTTTTTTTTATTAGACGAAATTTGACGTTTTTTGTTGAAATTTAGGAAAAGACCCATTTTCTGTAGTAAATGAGAGGATGATATTGGTAGATGGAGAAGTGGGAGGAGAATGAAGTCTACAGATGGTGGTGAGTGGGTGAAAGGGTCATAAAGATTTTAGGCTCCGCCCCTGTTACGGCCCTACTGGGACGCAACCGGTTTCTTCTCTGATGGTAGTAGAGTTTTGGGTATCTGGCCCCAAGATAGTAGAGGCTTTCAAGGGGTAAGCTCCGTAATACAAATGAAAACAATAGGGGAGGTATCCAAGCACACTAAATTATAAGAACTTTCCTTCGTTATTATATTTGCCACCACCATATATATATAAAACAAGTCACACACGGGGATTATAACTACACTTATATACAATTCCGTCTTCTTCCGAAGACACTGGATATTCGGCGATGCTCACTCTGGGAAGCCCTGGTTCCTTCTTCCGTGGCCCACGATGAATCCATGCTGGCTACCCCGAATCTACCCTGGCCACAGATCAGTCAAATCCCAGTCCCACTAGGTGCTTCGTCGTGGAGGCCTTCAACCACAATCCAGCCTGTAGCTGGCAGGTACCGGTCAGCCTCGCTGTCAGGCCACTCCACAACTGATACTAGGGTTGCGAGCCCTAAGCAGGAGCCTCGTGTGACCCGTGTGACAAATCATTTGTCAGAAAATGCTCACAAAATTGATTGGGAGAGTGCTTCTTCAATAACAAATTGTAAAAGCACCTATAACAGAAACATAATTGAATCTGCTTTGATACAGATCACAAAAGAAAGTAATTTGAATATTAGCAGTGGTCTATATAACTTAGATCCATTTTTAATAGATCAGTTAAAGGGCGATTTAAGTAGGATCATTGGAACACATTTGTCTCAATAATTCATTGTATATATTTACCATTTTATGCTATAATTATCTATGTATTGTGCCTGTGTATGTTTGCTGTATCAGATGGGCCATTGGGCTACATCAGATGGGCCAATTGGCTGCATCTGATGGGCCAATGGGCCGTCTGCGTTGTCCACGTATTGTACCTCACCTCACTTCACCATTCTCTCCTGCCTATTTATACCCATCACTCGATCTGTAAAATCACTCCTTCTGAAGATGTATTAATATACGAAAGTACTTAAGGAAATTCCTGTTTCATTTTTCCTCCGTGGTCTGACATTGTCATATATATGTCTACAGGAAAGACTGCTACCAAAATATACTAATATATACAGTCAGACAGATATATATATATATATATATATATATATATATATATATATATATATATATATATATATATATATATATATATATATATATATATATATATATATATATATATATATATATATATATATATATATATATATATATATATATATATATATATATATATATATATATATATATATATATATATATATATATATATATATATATATATATGTCGTACCTAATAGCCAGAACGCACTTCTCAGCCTACTATGCAAGGCCCGATTTGCCTAATAAGCCAAGTTTTCATGAATTAATTGTTTTTCGACTACCTAACCTACCTAACCTAACCTAACCTAACTTTTTCGGCTACCTAACCTAACCTAACCTATAAAGATAGGTTAGGTTAGGTTAGGTTGGGTTGGTTAGGTTCGGTCATATATCTACGTTAATTTTATCTCCAATAAAACAAAATTGTCCTCATACATAATGAAATGGGTAGCTTTATCATTTCATAAGAAAAAAATTAGAGAAAAAATATTAATTCAGGAAAACTTAGCTTATTAGGCAAATCGGGCCTTGCATAGTAGGCTGAGAAGTGCGTTCTGGCTATTAGGTACGACATATATATATATATATATATATATATATATATATATATATATATATATATATATATTTTTTTTTTTTCGTACCTAGTAGCCAGAACGCACTACTCAGCCTACTATGCAAGGCCCGATTTGCCTAATAAGCCAAGTTTTCATGAATTAATATATTTTCTCTAATTTTTTTCTTATGAAATGATAAAGCTACCCATTTCATTATGTATGAGATCATTTTTTTTATTGGAGTTAAAATTAACGTAGATATATGACCGAACCTAACCAACCCTACCTAACCTATCTTAATAGGTTAGGTTAGGTTAGGTGGCCGAAAAAGCTAGGTTAGGTTAGGTTAGGTAGGTTAGGTAGTCGAAAAACAATTAATTCATGAAAACTTGGCTTATTAGGCAAATCGGGCCTTGCATAGTAGGATGAGAAGTGCGTTCTGGCTACTAGGTACGACATATATATATATATATATATATATATATATATATATATATATATATATATATATATATATATATATATATATATATATATATATATGTCGTACCTAGTAGCCTGAACGCACTTGTCAGCCTACTATGCAAGGCCCAATTTGCCTAATATGCCAAGTTTTCATGAATTAATGTTTTTTCGACGACCTAACTTACCTAACCTAACCTAACCTACCTTTTTCGGTTACCTAACCCAACCTAACCTATAAAGATAGGTTAGGTTAGGTTAGGTAGGGTTGGTTAGGTTCGGTCATATATCTACGTTAATTTTAACTGCAATAAAATAAAATTGACCTCATACATAATGAAATGGGTAGCTTTATCATTTCATTAGAAAAAAATTAGAGAAAATATATTAATTCAGGAAAACTTGGCTTATTAGGCAAATCGGGCCTTGCATAGTAGGCTGAGAAGTGCGTTCTGGCTACTAGGTACGACATATATATATATATATATATATATATATATATATATATATATATATATATATATATATATATATATATATATATATATATATATATATATATGTCGTACCTAGTAGCCAGAACGCACTTCTCAGCCTACTATTCAAGGCCCGATTTGCCTAATAAGCCAAGTTTTCATGAATTAATGTTTTTTCGTCTACCTAACCTACCTAACCTAACCTAACCTAGCTTTTTTTGGCTACCTAACCTAACCTTACCTATAAATATAGGTTAGGTTAGGTTAGGTAGGGTTGGTTAGATTCGGTCATATATCTACGTTAATTTTAACTCCAATAAAAAATAATTGACCTCATACATAGAGAAAAGAGTTGCTTTATCATTTCATAAGAAAAAAATTATAGTAAATATATTAATTCAGGAAAACTTGGCTTATTAGGCAAATCGGGCCTTAAATAGTAGGCTGAGAAGTGAGTTCTGGCTACTAGGTACGACATATATATATATATATATATATATATATATAATATATATATATATATATATATATATATATATATATATATATATATATATATATATATATATATATATATATATATATATATATATATATATATGTCGTACCTAGTAGCCAGAACTCACTTTTTGGCCTACTATGCATGGCCCGATTTGCCTAATAAGCCAAGTTTTCTTGAATTAATATATTTTTTCCAATTTTTTTCTTATGAAATGATAAAGCTACCCATTTCATTATGTATGAGGTCAATTTTTTTTTATTGGAGTTAAAATTAACGTAGATATATGACCGAACCTGACCAACCCTACCTAACCTAACCTAACCTATCTTTATAGGTTAGGTTTGGTTAGGTAGCCGAAAAAGTTAGGTTAGGTTAGGTTAGGGAGGTTAGGTAGTCGAAAAACAATTAATTCATGAAAACTTGGCTTATTAGGCAAATCGGGCCTTGCATAGTAGGCTGAGAAGTGCGTTCTGGCTACTAGGTACGACATATATATGTTGACATATATATATATATATATATATATATATATATATATATATATATATATATATATATATATATATATATGTCGTACCTAGTAGCCAGAACGCACTTCTCAGCCTAATATGCAAGGCCCGATTTGCCTAATAAGCCAAGTTTTCATGAAATAATTGTTTTTCGACTACCTAACCTACCTAACCTAACCTAACTTTTTCGGCTACCTAACCTAACCTAACCTATGAAGATAGGTTAGGTTAGGTTAGGTAGGGTTGGTTAGGTTCCGTCATATATCTATGTTAATTTTAACTCCAAAAAAATAAAATTGACCTCATATATAATGAAATGGGTAGCTTTATCATTTCATAAGAAAAAAAATAGAGAAAATATATTATTCAGGAAAACTTGGCTTATTAGGCAAATCGGGCCTTGCATAGTAGGCTGATAAGTGCGTTCTGGCTACTAGGTACGACATATATATATATATATATATATATATATATATATATATATATATATATATATATATATATATATATATATATATATATATATATATTAGTATATTTTAGTAGCAGTCTTTCCTGTAGACATATATTATTAAATATGACCGAAAAAGTAAGATTAATAATTCTAACACGAATTTTCTCAATCTTTCGTACATTTCTTTTCACTGTTGGAGGTAAATAAAAAATCAATTCTCCAAAATTCATTTTTATTTCTAGTCTGACGCGACACGAGCGTGTTTCGTAAAACTTATTACATTTTCAAAGATTTTAGTTCACAAATACACAACTGAATAGAACTTACGCATCTCCGATTTTATCCTCATCTCCGCATCTCCGATTTTATCCTCATATACGCATCTCCGATTTTATCCTCAGTGCATCTCCTCCGGAGATGCACCTACGACATCTGCAGGAGCTGAAGGAGGCATTTGAGCAGAGTTCCGTGTTGCGTTTCACTTACGAGATGGAAAAGGATGGGAAGCTGCCCTTTCTAGATGTAACAGTCATGGAAAAGAGCGGAGGTTTCCACACTGCAGTCTACACTAAGGAAACGAACATAGGAATGTGCCTAAATGCCAACAGCGACTGCCCAGACAGGTACAAGAGGAGTGTTGTTAACGCATATGTCGACCGTGCTCTCAGCCACAGCTCAGAATGGAAGCAAGTCGACGAAGAACTCTGTAGGGTAAGGCAGGTCCTAGTCAACAACGGCTTCTCCAATGGTTTCGTCGAAGACATCATAAGAAGGAAAGTGAAACACCATGCAACCTCTGAAGAGTCAACAAACACAACACCTATACCCCCTATTAGACTATTTTACAGGAACTTCTTTTCCACAGCTCATAAAACGGAGGAAAGGGTCCTGAAAGATATTGTTAATAGAAACGTTATCCCTACAGACAGAAATCAGAGGATACAACTGACGATTTACTATAAAACCAGAAAAACGGCCAGCCTACTCATGAGAAACTCTCCAGACACAAAACAGAACGCTTTAAAAGAGACTAACGTCGTCTATGCCTTCAAATGCCCTCTTGGGGACTGTAAGCTCCAAAAAACCCAGTATATAGGCAAGACAACAACATCTCTTTCTAGGCGTTTAACGATGCATAAGCAACAGGGCTCCATTAAGGAACCTATAATCTCTTCCCACAACCAAACCATCGCCAGAGAAATCCTAGTAAACAACACAGAAATCATCGATAGATACAGCGATAGCAGGCGGCTTGACGTTTGCGAGGCACTACACATCAAGAAGTCAACACCAGCAATCAACAGCCAATTAATGCACAACTATATTCTACCCACCTCAAGACTCCACTCTAATATAGAAGCATCAAGAAATATGGACCAATAGGCTTTCTACAAACGCTTCTAATCAATACCCATTGTTTCGTGTTCTGTCTTGTGTTGATGAAATTAATACCCTATTAATATCACCTCTTGTTCTGTCTTGTGTTGATGAAATTAATACCCTATTAATGCCATTTCTTGTTCTGTCTTGTGTTAATGCCACATCACCCCTTCCACCTCACTCAAATGTAGATATAAAATCGGAGATGCGTAAATTCTATTCAGTTGTGTATTTGTGAACTAAAGTCTTTGAAAATGTAATAAGTTTTACGAAACGTGCTCGTGTCGCGTCAGACTAGAAATAAAAATGAATTTTGGAGAATTGATTTTTGATTTACCTCCAACAGTGAAAAGAAATGTACGAAAGATTGAGAAAATTCGTGTTAGAATTATTAATCTTACTTTTTCGGTCATATTTTATAATATATATATATATATATATATATATATATATATATATATATATATATATATATATATATATATATATATATATATATATATATATTTTTTTTTTTTTCGTACCTAGTAGCCAGAACGCACTACTCAGCCTACTATGCAAGGCCCGATTTGCCTAATAAGCCAAGTTTTCATGAATTAATATATTTTCTCTAATTTTTTTCTTATGAAATGATAAAGCTACCCATTTCATTATGTATGAGATCATTTTTTTTATTGGAGTTAAAATTAACGTAGATATATGACCGAACCTAACCAACCCTACCTAACCTATCTTAATAGGTTAGGTTAGGTTAGGTGGCCGAAAAAGCTAGGTTAGGTTAGGTTAGGTAGGTTAGGTAGTCGAAAAACAATTAATTCATGAAAACTTGGCTTATTAGCCAAATCGGGCCTTGCATAGTAGGATGAGAAGTGCGTTCTGGCTACTAGGTACGACATATATATATATATATATATATATATATATATATGTCGTACCTAGTAGCCTGAACGCACTTGTCAGCCTACTATGCAAGGCCCAATTTGCCTAATATGCCAAGTTTTCATGAATTAATGTTTTTTCGACGACCTAACTTACCTAACCTAACCTAACCTACCTTTTTCGGTTACCTAACCCAACCTAACCTATAAAGATAGGTTAGGTTAGGTTAGGTAGGGTTGGTTAGGTTCGGTCATATATCTACGTTAATTTTAACTGCAATAAAATAAAATTGACCTCATACATAATGAAATGGGTAGCTTTATCATTTCATAAGAAAAAAATTAGAGAAAATATATTAATTCAGGAAAACTTGGCTTATTAGGCAAATCGGGCCTTGCATAGTAGGCTGAGAAGTGCGTTCTGGCTACTAGGTACGACATATATATATATATATATATATATATATATATATATATATATATATATATATATATATATATATATATATATATATATATATATATATATATATATATATATATATATGTCGTACCTAGTAGCCAGAACTCACTTCTCAGCCTACTATTCAAGGCCCGATTTGCCTAATAAGCCAAGTTTTCCTGAATTAATATATTTACTATAATTTTTTTCTTATGAAATGATAAAGCAACCCTTTTCTCTATGTATGAGGTCAATTTTTTTTTATTGGAGTTAAAATTAACGTAGATATATGACCGAACCTAACCAACCCTACCTAACCTAACCTAACCTATATTTATGGGTAAGGTTAGGTTAGGTAGCCAAAAAAAGCTAGGTTAGGTTAGGTTAGGTAGGTTAGGTAGACGAAAAAACATTAATTCATGAAAACTTGGCTTATTAGGCAAATCGGGCCTTGAATAGTAGGCTGAGAAGTGCGTTCTGTCTATTAGGTACGACATATATATATATATGTCGTACCTAGTAGCCAGAACGCACTTCTCAGCCTACTATTCAAGGCCCGATTTGCCTAATAAGCCAAGTTTTCATGAATTAATGTTTTTTCGTCTACCTAACCTACCTAACCTAACCTAACCTAGCTTTTTTTGGCTACCTAACCTAACCTTACCTATAAATATAGGTTAGGTTAGGTTAGGTAGGGTTGGTTAGATTCGGTCATATATCTACGTTAATTTTAACTCCAATAAAAAATAATTGACCTCATACATAGAGAAAAGAGTTGCTTTATCATTTCATAAGAAAAAAATTATAGTAAATATATTAATTCAGGAAAACTTGGCTTATTAGGCAAATCGGGCCTTGAATAGTAGGCTGAGAAGTGAGTTCTGGCTACTAGGTACGACATATATATATATATATATATATATATATATATATATATATATAATATATATATATATATATATATATATATATATATATATATATATATATATATATATATATATATATATATATATATATGTCGTACCTAGTAGCCAGAACTCACTTTTTGGCCTACTATGCATGGCCCGATTTGCCTAATAAGCCAAGTTTTCTTGAATTAATATATTTTTTCCAATTTTTTTCTTATGAAATGATAAAGCTACCCATTTCATTATGTATGAGGTCAATTTTTTTTTATTGGAGTTAAAATTAACGTAGATATATGACCGAACCTGACCAACCCTACCTAACCTAACCTAACCTATCTTTATAGGTTAGGTTTGGTTAGGTAGCCGAAAAAGTTAGGTTAGGTTAGGTTAGGGAGGTTAGGTAGTCGAAAAACAATTAATTCATGAAAACTTGGCTTATTAGGCAAATCGGGCCTTGCATAGTAGGCTGAGAAGTGCGTTCTGGCTACTAGGTACGACATATATATGTTGACATATATATATATGTCGTACCTAGTAGCCAGAACTCACTTCTCAGCCTACTATGCAAGGCCCAATTTGCCTAATTAGCCAAGTTTTCATGAATTAATTGTTTTTCGACTACCTAACCTACCTAACCTAACCTAACCTAACTTTTTCCGCTACCTAACCTAACCTAACCTATAAAGATAGGTTAGGTTAGGTTAGGTAGGGTTGGTTAGGTTTGGTCATATATCTACGTTAATTTTAACTCCAATAAAAAAAATTGACCTCATACGTAATGAAATGGATAGCTTTATCATTTCATAAGAAAAAAATTAGAGAAAATATATTAATTCAGGAAAACTTGGCTTGTTAAGCAAATCGAGCCTTGCATAGTAGGCTGAGAAGTGCGTTCTGGCTACTAGGTACGACATATATATATATATATATATATATATATATATATATATATGTCGTACCTAGTAGCCAGAACGCACTTCTCAGCCTAATATGCAAGGCCCGATTTGCCTAATAAGCCAAGTTTTCATGAAATAATTGTTTTTCGACTACCTAACCTAACCTAACTTTTTCGGCTACCTAACCTAACCTAACCTATGAAGATAGGTTAGGTTAGGTTAGGTAGGGTTGGTTAGGTTCCGTCATATATCTATGTTAATTTTAACTCCAAAAAAATAAAATTGACCTCATATATAATGAAATGGGTAGCTTTATCATTTCATAAGAAAAAAAATAGAGAAAATATATTATTCAGGAAAACTTGGCTTATTAGGCAAATCGGGCCTTGCATAGTAGGCTGATAAGTGCGTTCTGGCAACTAGGTACGCCATATATATATATATATATATATATATATATATATATATATATATATATATATATATATATATATATATATATATATATATTAGTATATTTTAGTAGCAGTCTTTCCTGTAGACATATATTATTAAATATGACCGAAAAAGTAAGATTAATAATTCTAACACGAATTTTCTCAATCTTTCGTACATTTCTTTTCACTGTTGGAGGTAAATAAAAAATCAATTCTCCAAAATTCATTTTTATTTCTAGTCTGACGCGACACGAGCGTGTTTCGTAAAACTTATTACATTTTCAAAGATTTTAGTTCACAAATACACAACTGAATAGAACTTACGCATCTCCGATTTTATCCTCATCTCCGCATCTCCGATTTTATCCTCATATACGCATCTCCGATTTTATCCTCAGTGCATCTCCTCCGGAGATGCACCTACGACATCTGCAGGAGCTGAAGGAGGCATTTGAGCAGAGTTCCGTGTTGCGTTTCACTTACGAGATGGAAAAGGATGGGAAGCTGCCCTTTCTAGATGTAACAGTCATGGAAAAGAGCGGAGGTTTCCACACTGCAGTCTACACTAAGGAAACGAACATAGGAATGTGCCTAAATGCCAACAGCGACTGCCCAGACAGGTACAAGAGGAGTGTTGTTAACGCATATGTCGACCGTGCTCTCAGCCACAGCTCAGAATGGAAGCAAGTCGACGAAGAACTCTGTAGGGTAAGGCAGGTCCTAGTCAACAACGGCTTCTCCAATGGTTTCGTCGAAGACATCATAAGAAGGAAAGTGAAACACCATGCAACCTCTGAAGAGTCAACAAACACAACACCTATACCCCCTATTAGACTATTTTACAGGAACTTCTTTTCCACAGCTCATAAAACGGAGGAAAGGGTCCTGAAAGATATTGTTAATAGAAACGTTATCCCTACAGACAGAAATCAGAGGATACAACTGACGATTTACTATAAAACCAGAAAAACGGCCAGCCTACTCATGAGAAACTCTCCAGACACAAAACAGAACGCTTTAAAAGAGACTAACGTCGTCTATGCCTTCAAATGCCCTCTTGGGGACTGTAAGCTCCAAAAAACCCAGTATATAGGCAAGACAACAACATCTCTTTCTAGGCGTTTAACGATGCATAAGCAACAGGGCTCCATTAAGGAACATATAATCTCTTCCCACAACCAAACCATCGCCAGAGAAATCCTAGTAAACAACACAGAAATCATCGATAGATACAGCGATAGCAGGCGGCTTGACGTTTGCGAGGCACTACACATCAAGAAGTCAACACCAGCAATCAACAGCCAATTAATGCACAACTATATTCTACCCACCTCAAGACTCCACTCTAATATAGAAGCATCAAGAAATATGGACCAATAGGCTTTCTACAAACGCTTCTATTCAATACCCATTGTTTCGTGTTCTGTCTTGTGTTGATGAAATTAATACCCTATTAATATCACCTCTTGTTCTGTCTTGTGTTGATGAAATTAATACCCTATTAATGCCATTTCTTGTTCTGTCTTGTGTTAATGCCACATCACCCCTTCCACCTCACTCAAATGTAGATATAAAATCGGAGATGCGTAAATTCTATTCAGTTGTGTATTTGTGAACTAAAGTCTTTGAAAATGTAATAAGTTTTACGAAACGTGCTCGTGTCGCGTCAGACTAGAAATAAAAATGAATTTTGGAGAATTGATTTTTGATTTACCTCCAACAGTGAAAAGAAATGTACGAAAGATTGAGAAAATTCGTGTTAGAATTATTAATCTTACTTTTTCGGTCATATTTAATAATATATATATATATATATATATATATATATATATATATATATATATATATATATATATATATATATATATATATATATATATATATATATATATATATATATATATATATATATATATATATTTTTTTTTTTTTTTTCGTACCTAGTAGCCAGAACGCACTACTCAGCCTACTATGCAAGGCCCGATTTGCCTAATAAGCCAAGTTTCATGAATTAATATATTTTCTCTAATTTTTTTCTTATGAAATGATAAAGCTACCCATTTCATTATGTATGAGATCATTTTTTTTATTGGAGTTAAAATTAACGTAGATATATGACCGAACCTAACCAACCCTACCTAACCTATCTTAATAGGTTAGGTTAGGTTAGGTGGCCGAAAAAGCTAGGTTAGGTTAGGTTAGGTAGGTTAGGTAGTCGAAAAACAATTAATTCATGAAAACTTGGCTTATTAGGCAAATCGGGCCTTGCATAGTAGGATGAGAAGTGCGTTCTGGCTACTAGGTACGACATATATATATATATATATATATATATATATATATATATATATATATATATGTCGTACCTAGTAGCCTGAACGCACTTGTCAGCCTACTATGCAAGGCCCAATTTGCCTAATATGCCAAGTTTTCATGAATTAATGTTTTTTCGACGACCTAACTTACCTAACCTAACCTAACCTACCTTTTTCGGTTACCTAACCCAACCTAACCTATAAAGATAGGTTAGGTTAGGTTAGGTAGGGTTGGTTAGGTTCGGTCATATATCTACGTTAATTTTAACTGCAATAAAATAAAATTGACCTCATACATAATGAAATGGGTAGCTTTATCATTTCATAAGAAAAAAATTAGAGAAAATATATTAATTCAGGAAAACTTGGCTTATTAGGCAAATCGGGCCTTGCATAGTAGGCTGAGAAGTGCGTTCTGGCTACTAGGTACGACATATATATATATATATATATATATATATATATATATATATATATATATATATATATATATATATATATATATATATATATATATATATATATATATATATATATGTCGTACCTAGTAGCCAGAACTCACTTCTCAGCCTACTATTCAAGGCCCGATTTGCCTAATAAGCCAAGTTTTCCTGAATTAATATATTTACTATAATTTTTTTCTTATGAAATGATAAAGCAACCCTTTTCTCTATGTATGAGGTCAATTTTTTTTTATTGGAGTTAAAATTAACGTAGATATATGACCGAACCTAACCAACCCTACCTAACCTAACCTAACCTATATTTATGGGTAAGGTTAGGTTAGGTAGCCAAAAAAAGCTAGGTTAGGTTAGGTTAGGTAGGTTAGGTAGACGAAAAAACATTAATTCATGAAAACTTGGCTTATTAGGCAAATCGGGCCTTGAATAGTAGGCTGAGAAGTGCGTTCTGTCTATTAGGTACGACATATATATATATATGTCGTACCTAGTAGCCAGAACGCACTTCTCAGCCTACTATTCAAGGCCCGATTTGCCTAATAAGCCAAGTTTTCATGAATTAATGTTTTTTCGTCTACCTAACCTACCTAACCTAACCTAACCTAGCTTTTTTGGCTACCTAACCTAACCTTACCTATAAATATAGGTTAGGTTAGGTTAGGTAGGGTTGGTTAGATTCGGTCATATATCTACGTTAATTTTAACTCCAATAAAAAATAATTGACCTCATACATAGAGAAAAGAGTTGCTTTATCATTTCATAAGAAAAAAATTATAGTAAATATATTAATTCAGGAAAACTTGGCTTATTAGGCAAATCGGGCCTTGAATAGTAGGCTGAGAAGTGAGTTCTGGCTACTAGGTACGACATATATATATATATATATATATATATATATATATATAATATATATATATATATATATATATATATATATATATATATATATATATATATATATATATATATATATATATGTCGTACCTAGTAGCCAGAACTCACTTTTTGGCCTACTATGCATGGCCCGATTTGCCTAATAAGCCAAGTTTTCTTGAATTAATATATTTTTTCCAATTTTTTTCTTATGAAATGATAAAGCTACCCATTTCATTATGTATGAGGTCAATTTTTTTTTATTGGAGTTAAAATTAACGTAGATATATGACCGAACCTGACCAACCCTACCTAACCTAACCTAACCTATCTTTATAGGTTAGGTTTGGTTAGGTAGCCGAAAAAGTTAGGTTAGGTTAGGTTAGGGAGGTTAGGTAGTCGAAAAACAATTAATTCATGAAAACTTGGCTTATTAGGCAAATCGGGCCTTGCATAGTAGGCTGAGAAGTGCGTTCTGGCTACTAGGTACGACATATATATGTTGACATATATATATATATATATATATATATATATATATATATATATATATGTCGTACCTAGTAGCCAGAACGCACTTCTCAGCCTAATATGCAAGGCCCGATTTGCCTAATAAGCCAAGTTTTCATGAAATAATTGTTTTTCGACTACCTAACCTAACCTAACTTTTTCGGCTACCTAACCTAACCTAACCTATGAAGATAGGTTAGGTTAGGTTAGGTAGGGTTGGTTAGGTTCCGTCATATATCTATGTTAATTTTAACTCCAAAAAAATAAAATTGACCTCATATATAATGAAATGGGTAGCTTTATCATTTCATAAGAAAAAAAATAGAGAAAATATATTATTCAGGAAAACTTGGCTTATTAGGCAAATCGGGCCTTGCATAGTAGGCTGATAAGTGCGTTCTGGCTACTAGGTACGACATATATATATATATATATATATATATATATATATATATATATATATATATATATATATATATATATATATATATATATATATATATTAGTATATTTTAGTAGCAGTCTTTCCTGTAGACATATATTATTAAATATGACCGAAAAAGTAAGATTAATAATTCTAACACGAATTTTCTCAATCTTTCGTACATTTCTTTTCACTGTTGGAGGTAAATAAAAAATCAATTCTCCAAAATTCATTTTTATTTCTAGTCTGACGCGACACGAGCGTGTTTCGTAAAACTTATTACATTTTCAAAGATTTTAGTTCACAAATACACAACTGAATAGAACTTACGCATCTCCGATTTTATCCTCATCTCCGCATCTCCGATTTTATCCTCATATACGCATCTCCGATTTTATCCTCAGTGCATCTCCTCCGGAGATGCACCTACGACATCTGCAGGAGCTGAAGGAGGCATTTGAGCAGAGTTCCGTGTTGCGTTTCACTTACGAGATGGAAAAGGATGGGAAGCTGCCCTTTCTAGATGTAACAGTCATGGAAAAGAGCGGAGGTTTCCACACTGCAGTCTACACTAAGGAAACGAACATAGGAATGTGCCTAAATGCCAACAGCGACTGCCCAGACAGGTACAAGAGGAGTGTTGTTAACGCATATGTCGACCGTGCTCTCAGCCACAGCTCAGAATGGAAGCAAGTCGACGAAGAACTCTGTAGGGTAAGGCAGGTCCTAGTCAACAACGGCTTCTCCAATGGTTTCGTCGAAGACATCATAAGAAGGAAAGTGAAACACCATGCAACCTCTGAAGAGTCAACAAACACAACACCTATACCCCCTATTAGACTATTTTACAGGAACTTCTTTTCCACAGCTCATAAAACGGAGGAAAGGGTCCTGAAAGATATTGTTAATGGAAACGTTATCCCTACAGACAGAAATCAGAGGATACAACTGACGATTTACTATAAAACCAGAAAAACGGCCAGCCTACTCATGAGAAACTCTCCAGACACAAAACAGAACGCTTTAAAAGAGACTAACGTCGTCTATGCCTTCAAATGCCCTCTTGGGGACTGTAAGCTCCAAAAAACCCAGTATATAGGCAAGACAACAACATCTCTTTCTAGGCGTTTAACGATGCATAAGCAACAGGGCTCCATTAAAGAACATATAATCTCTTCCCACAACCAAACCATCGCCAGAGAAATCCTAGTAAACAACACAGAAATCATCGATAGATACAGCGATAGCAGGCGGCTTGACGTTTGCGAGGCACTACACATCAAGAAGTCAACACCAGCAATCAACAGCCAATTAATGCACAACTATATTCTACCCACCTCAAGACTCCACTCTAATATAGAAGCATCAAGAAATATGGACCAATAGGCTTTCTACAAACGCTTCTATTCAATACCCATTGTTTCGTGTTCTGTCTTGTGTTGATGAAATTAATACCCTATTAATATCACCTCTTGTTCTGTCTTGTGTTGATGAAATTAATACCCTATTAATGCCATTTCTTGTTCTGTCTTGTGTTAATGCCACATCACCCCTTCCACCTCACTCAAATGTAGATATAAAATCGGAGATGCGTAAATTCTATTCAGTTGTGTATTTGTGAACTAAAGTCTTTGAAAATGTAATAAGTTTTACGAAACGCGCTCGTGTCGCGTCAGACTAGAAATAAAAATGAATTTTGGAGAATTGATTTTTGATTTACCTCCAACAGTGAAAAGAAATGTACGAAAGATTGAGAAAATTCGTGTTAGAATTATTAATCTTACTTTTTCGGTCATATTTAATAATATATATATATATATATATATATATATATATATATATATATATATATATATATATATATATATATATATATATATTTTTTTTTTTTTCGTACCTAGTAGCCAGAACGCACTACTCAGCCTACTATGCAAGGCCCGATTTGCCTAATAAGCCAAGTTTTCATGAATTAATATATTTTCTCTAATTTTTTTCATATGAAATGATAAAGCTACCCATTTCATTATGTATGAGATCATTTTTTTTATTGGAGTTAAAATTAACGTAGATATATGACCGAACCTAACCAACCCTACCTAACCCTATCTTAATAGGTTAGGTTAGGTTAGGTGGCCGAAAAAGCTAGGTTAGGTTAGGTTAGGTAGGTTAGGTAGTCGAAAAACAATTAATTCATGAAAACTTGGCTTATTAGGCAAATCGGGCCTTGCATAGTAGGATGAGAAGTGCGTTCTGGCTACTAGGTACGACATATATATATATATATATATATATATGTCGTACCTAGTAGCCTGAACGCACTTGTCAGCCTACTATGCAAGGCCCAATTTGCCTAATATGCCAAGTTTTCATGAATTAATGTTTTTTCGACGACCTAACTTACCTAACCTAACCTAACCTACCTTTTTCGGTTACCTAACCCAACCTAACCTATAAAGATAGGTTAGGTTAGGTTAGGTAGGGTTGGTTAGGTTCGGTCATATATCTACGTTAATTTTAACTGCAATAAAATAAAATTGACCTCATACATAATGAAATGGGTAGCTTTATCATTTCATAAGAAAAAAATTAGAGAAAATATATTAATTCAGGAAAACTTGGCTTATTAGGCAAATCGGGCCTTGCATAGTAGGCTGAGAAGTGCGTTCTGGCTACTAGGTACGACATATATATATATATATATATATATATATATATATATATATATATATATTATTAAATATGACCGAAAAAGTAAGATTAATAATTCTAACACGAATTTTCTCAATCTTTCGTACATTATGCTTCACTGTTGGAGGTAAATCAAAAATCACTTCTCCAAAATTCATTTTTATTTCTAGTCTGACGCGACACGGGCGCGTTTCGTAAAACTTATTACATTTTCAAAGACTTCACAAATACACAACTGATTAGAACTTGCGTTTCCCTGATTTTATATCTACATTTGAGTGAGGTGGGAAGGGTGATGTGGCATTACATTTGAGTGAGGTGGGAAGGATGATGTGGCATTAACACAAGACAGAACACTAGAGGATATTAATAGGGTATTAAAAGTATCAACACAAGACAGAACAGAAACAATGGGTATTGAATAGAAGTGTTTGTAGAAAGCCTATTGGTCCATATTTCTTGATGCTTCTATATTGGAGCGGAGTCTTGAGGTGGGTAGAATATAGTTGTGCAATAATTGGCTGTTGATTGCTGGTGTTGACTTCTTGATGTGTAGTGCCTCGCAAACGTCAAGCCGCCTGCTATCGCTGTATCTATCGATGATTTCTGTGTTGTTTACTAGGATTTCTCTGGCGATGGTTTGGTTATGGGAAGAGATTATATGTTCCTTAATGGAGCCCTGTTGTTTATGCATCGTTTAAACGCCTAGAAAGAGATGTTGTTGTCTTGCCTATATACTGGGTTTTTTGGAGCTTACAGTCCCCAAGTGGGCATTTGAAGGCATAGACGACGTTAGTCTCTTTTAAAGCGTTCTGTTTCGTGTCTGGAGAGTTTCTCATGAGTAGGCTGGCCGTTTTTCTGGTTTTATAGTAAATCGTCAGTTGTATCCTCTGATTTTTGTCTGTAGGGATAACGTTTCTATTAACAATATCTTTCAGGACCCTTTCCTCTGTTTTATGAGCTGTGGAAAAGAAGTTCCTGTAAAATAGTCTAATAGGGGGTATAGGTGTTGTGTTAGTTGTCTCTTCGGAGGTTGCATGGCTTTTCACTTTCCTTCTTATGATGTCTTCGATGAAACCATTGGAGAAGCCGTTATTGACTAGAACCTGCCTTACCCTACAGAGTTCTTCGTCGACTTGCTTCCATTCTGAGCTGTGGCTGAGAGCACGGTCGACGTATGCGTTAACAACACTCCTCTTGTACCTGTCAGGGCAGTCGCTGTTGGCATTTAGGCACATTCCTATGTTTGTTTCCTTTGTGTAGACTGCAGTGTGGAAACCTCCGCCCTTTTCCATGACTGTTACATCTAGAAAAGGCAGCTTCCCATCCTTTTCCGTCTCGTAAGTGAAACGCAGCACGGAACTCTGCTCAAATGCCTCCTTCAGCTCCTGCAGATGTCTGACATCAGGTACCTGTGTAAAAATGTCGTCAACATACCTGCAGTATATGGCCGGTTTCAAGTTCATGTCGACTAAGACTTTTTGCTCGATGGTACCCATGTAGAAGTTTGCAAACAGGACACCTAGGGGAGAACCCATGGCGACCCCATCTACTTGCTTATACATGTGCCCATCCGGGCTCAAGAAGGGTGCCTCATTAGTACAAGCTTGGAGTAGTTTCCTCAGAATACTTTCTGGCATGTCAAGAGGAGTACAGGCTGGATCACGATACACTCTGTCGGCTATCATTCCGATTGTCTCGTCCACAGGTACGTTGGTAAACAGCGATTCTACGTCCAACGAGGCTCTTATCCCTGTGGCCCGTGCGCCCCGCAGTAAGTCCACAAATTCCTTTGGAGACTTCAGGCTGAAGGCGCAAGGAACATAAGGAGTCAGCAGGCCGTTGAGTCGCTTCGCCAATCTGTACGTGGGTGTGGGTATCTGGCTAATGATTGGCCGAAGTGGGTTTCCAGGCTTGTGCGTCTTGACATTTCCATACGCATATCCAGGTTTATATTCCCCAATGATCTTTGGCAGGTGGAGTCCGGATTTCTTGGCGTTCACAGTTTCGATCAGTTTGTTGACCTTTGCTTTTAATTCGGCTGTAGTGTCCTTCGTTACCCTTTGGAACTTAGTTTGGTCAGAGAGTATGATGTTCATTTTCGCCAGATATTCGTCTTTTTTAAGAATGACATATATTGGCGACTTGTCACCTCTCCTGACAACTATCTCCTTGTTCTCACGAAGGCTTTTAGCTGCCGCTCTAAGCTCGGGGGACAGTATGGTGCTTCTGTAGTTG
This sequence comes from Procambarus clarkii, assembly GCF_040958095.1. Taxonomy (NCBI): domain Eukaryota; kingdom Metazoa; phylum Arthropoda; class Malacostraca; order Decapoda; family Cambaridae; genus Procambarus; species Procambarus clarkii. The sequence continues at coordinate 11,786,724 of NC_091219.1, forward strand.
CCTCGATTCTTTCCTCCTTCTGCAATAAGTTCTGCTTGTAAGGTATCTTTGGTAGTGACCTTCTTTTGTGTCTCGAGGTCGAATATGTCGTCCAACAGAATTTCCAACTCCACTTTCCGGGCCATTTCACTCGGTCTGGACATAACATGACAGTTTATGCCCAGATTTAGGAGAGTGACTTGGTCCTCAGTGAGGTTAATTCCTGCGAGGTTCAGGAAGCCATCTCTTGGTCGTGGAATTGCCATAGGTCCTCCATATAATGTTGTTAGTTTCTTGATAATCCTTGTTTCAGTGCTGAGGTGATGTTGGTCTGTGAGGATGTCGAGGTGTTGTTCAATGCGGGTACGGATACTATGGTCGATGTTGCTATTTCTCCACTCGTTTGTAGCATGAAGTAGTTGCGTTTTGTTGTCTTTGATTTCATTCTCTGCCTTGTATATCTGATCACGAATCAGATCCTGGCGATATTTTATCGTGAAGGCTTGATTCCTTGCTGCTGGGTCGTGCACTTTAACATTAGTATATTTTGGTAGCAGTCTTTCCTGTAGACATATATTATTAAATATGACCGAAAAAGTAAGATTAATAATTCTAACACGAATTTTCTCAATCTTTCGTACATTATGCTTCACTGTTGGAGGTAAATCAAAAATCACTTCTCCAAAATTCATTTTTATTTCTAGTCTGACGCGACACGGGCGCGTTTCGTAAAACTTATTACATTTTCAAAGACTTCACAAATACACAACTGATTAGAACTTGCGTTTCCCTGATTTTATATCTACATTTGAGTGAGGTGGGAAGGGTGATGTGGCATTACATTTGAGTGAGGTGGGAAGGATGATGTGGCATTAACACAAGACAGAACACTAGAGGATATTAATAGGGTATTAAAAGTATCAACACAAGACAGAACAGAAACAATGGGTATTGAATAGAAGTGTTTGTAGAAAGCCTATTGGTCCATATTTCTTGATGCTTCTATATTGGAGCGGAGTCTTGAGGTGGGTAGAATATAGTTGTGCAATAATTGGCTGTTGATTGCTGGTGTTGACTTCTTGATGTGTAGTGCCTCGCAAACGTCAAGCCGCCTGCTATCGCTGTATCTATCGATGATTTCTGTGTTGTTTACTAGGATTTCTCTGGCGATGGTTTGGTTATGGGAAGAGATTATATGTTCCTTAATGGAGCCCTGTTGTTTATGCATCGTTAAACGCCTAGAAAGAGATGTTGTTGTCTTGCCTATATACTGGGTTTTTTTGGAGCTTACAGTCCCCAAGTGGGCATTTGAAGGCATAGACGACGTAGTCTCTTTAAAGCGTTCTGTTTCGTGTCTGGAGAGTTTCTCATGAGTAGGCTGGCCGTTTTTCTGGTTTTATAGTAAATCGTCAGTTGTATCCTCTGATTTTTGTCTGTAGGGATAACGTTTCTATTAACAATATCTTTCAGGACCCTTTCCTCTGTTTTATGAGCTGTGGAAAAGAAGTTCCTGTAAAATAGTCTAATAGGGGGTATAGGTGTTGTGTTAGTTGTCTCTTCGGAGGTTGCATGGCCTTTTCACTTCCTTCTTATGATGTCTTCGATGAAACCATTGGAGAAGCCGTTATTGACTAGAACCTGCCTTACCCTACAGAGTTCTTCGTCGACTTGCTTCCATTCTGAGCTGTGGCTGAGAGCACGGTCGACGTATGCGTTAACAACACTCCTCTTGTACCTGTCAGGGCAGTCGCTGTTGGCATTTAGGCACATTCCTATGTTTGTTTCCTTTGTGTAGACTGCAGTGTGGAAACCTCCGCCCTTTTCCATGACTGTTACATCTAGAAAAGGCAGCTTCCCATCCTTTTCCGTCTCGTAAGTGAAACGCAGCACGGAACTCTGCTCAATGAATTTTGGAGAAGTGATTTTTGATTTACCTCCAACAGTGAAGCATAATGTACGAAAGATTGAGAAAATTCGTGTTAGAATTATTAATCTTACTTTTTCGGTCATATTTAATAATATATGTCTACAGGAAAGACTTGCTACCAAAATATACTAATATATATATATATATATATATATATATATATATATATATATATATATATATATATATATATATATGTCGTACCTAGTAGCCAGAACGCACTTCTCAGCCTACTATTCAAGGCCCGATTTGCCTAATAAGCCAAGTTTTCATGAATTAATGTTTTTTCGTCTACCTAACCTACATAACCTAACCTAACCTAGCTTTTTTTGGCTACCTAACCTAACCTTACCTATAAATATAGGTTAGGTTAGGTTAGGTAGGGTTGGTTAGATTCGGTCATATATCTACGTTAATTTTAACTCCAATAAAAAATAATTGACCTCATACATAGAGAAAAGAGTTGCTTATCATTTCATAAGAAAAAAATTATAGTAAATATAATAATTCAGGAAAACTTGGCTTATTAGGCAAATCGGGCCTTGAATAGTAGGCTGAGAAGTGAGTTCTGGCTACTAGGTACGACATATATATATATATATATATATATATAATATATATATATATATATATATATATATATATATATATATATATATGTATATATATATGTCGTACCTAGTAGCCAGAACTCACTTTTTGGCCTACTATGCATGGCCCGATTTGCCTAATAAGCCAAGTTTTCTTGAATTAATATATTTTTTTCCAATTTTTTCTTATGAAATGATAAAGCTACCCATTTCATTATGTATGAGGTCAATTTTTTTTTTATTGGAGTTAAAATTAACGTAAGATATATGACCGAACCTGACCAACCCTACCTAACCTAACCTAACCTATCTTTATAGGTTAGGTTAGGTTAGGGAGGTTAGGTAGTCGAAAAACAATTAATTCATGAAAACTTGGCTTATTAGGCAAATCGGGCCTTGCATAGTAGGCTGAGAAGTGCGTTCTGGCTACTAGGTACGACATATATATGTTGACATATATATATAATAATATATATATAATATATATATATATTATATATATATATATATGTCGTACCTAGTAGCCAGAACGCACTTCTCAGCCTAATATGCAAGGCCCGATTTGCCTAATAAGCCAAGTTTTCATGAAATAATTGTTTTTCGACTACTAACCTACCTAACCTAACCTAACTTTTTCGGCTACCTAACCTAACCTAACCTATGAAGATAGGTTAGGTTAGGTTAGGTAGGGTTGGTTAGGTTCCGTCATATATCTATGTTATTTTAACTACAAAAAAATAAAATTGACCTCATATATAATGAAATGGGTAGCTTTATCATTTCATAAGAAAAAAAATAGAGAAAATATATATTCAGGAAAACTTGGCTTATTAGGCAAATCGGGCCTTGCATAGTAGGCTGATAAGTGCGTTCTGGCTACTAGGTACGACATATATATATATATATATATATATATATATGTCGTACCTAGTAGCCAGAACTCACTTCTCAGCCTACTATTCAAGGCCCGATTTGCCTAATAGCCAAGTTTTCATGAATTAATGTTTTTTCGTCTACCTAACCTACCTAACCTAACCTAACCTAGCTTTTTTTGGCTACCTAACCTAACCTTACCTATAAAGATAGGTTAGGTTAGGTTAGGTAGGGTTGGTTAGGTTCGGTCATATATCTACGTTAATTTTAACTCCAATAAAAAAAAATTGACCTCATACATAGTGAAAAGGGTTGCTTTATCATTTCATAAGAAAAATATTATAGTAAATATATTAATTCAGGAAAACTTGGCTTATTAGGCAAATCGGGCCTTGAATAGTAGGCTGAGAAGTGAGTTCTGGCTACTAGGTACGACATATATATATATATATATATATATATAATATATTATAATATATATATATATATATATATATATATATATATCTATATATATATATATATATATATATATATATATTATATATATATATATTAGTATATTTTAGTAGCAGTCTTTCCTGTAGACATATATTATTAAATATGACCGAAAAAGTAAGATTAATAATTCTAACACGAATTTTCTCAATCTTTCGTACATTTCTTTTCACTGTTGGAGGTAAATAAAAAATCATTCTCCAAAATTCATTTTTATTTCTAGTCTGACGCGACACGAGCGTGTTTCGTAAAACTTATTACATTTTCAAAGATTTTAGTTCACAAATACACAACTGAATAGAACTACGCATCTCCGATTTTATCCTCATCTCCGCATCTCCGATTATATCCTCATATACGCATCTCCGATTTTATCCTCAGTGCATCTCCTCCGGAGATGCACCTACGACATCTGCAGGAGCTGAAGGAGCATTTGAGCAGAGTTCCGTGTTGCGTTTCACTTACGAGATGGAAAAGGATGGGAAGCTGCCCTTTCTAGATGTAACAGTCATGGAAAAGAGCGGAGGTTTCCACACTGCAGTCTACACTAAGGAAACGAACATAGGAATGTGCCTAAATGCCAACAGCGACTGCCCAGACAGGTACAAGAGGAGTGTTGTTAACGCATATGTCGACCGTGCTCTCAGCCACAGCTCAGAATGGAAGCAAGTCGACGAAGAACTCTGTAGGGTAAGGCAGGTCCTAGTCAACAACGGCTTCTCCAATGGTTTCGTCGAAGACATCATAAGAAGGAAAGTGAAACACCATGCAACCTCTGAAGAGACAACAAACACAACACCTATACCCCCTATTAGACTATTTTACAGGAACTTCTTTTCCACAGCTCATAAAACGGAGGAAAGGGTCCTGAAAGATATTGTTAATAGAAACGTTATCCCTACAGACAGAAATCAGAGGATACAACTGACGATTTACTATAAAACCAGAAAAAACGGCCAGCCTACTCATGAGAAACTCTCCAGACACAAAACAGAACGCTTTAAAAGAGACTAACGTCGTCTATGCCTTCAAATGCCCTCTTGGGGACTGTAAGCTCCAAAAAACCCAGTATATAGGCAAGACAACAACATCTCTTTCTAGGCGTTTAACGATGCATAAGCAACAGGGCTCCATTAAGGAACATATAATCTCTTCCCACAACCAAACCATCGCCAGAGAAATCCTAGTAAACAACACAGAAATCATCGATAGATACAGCGATAGCAGGCGGCTTGACGTTTGCGAGGCACTACACATCAAGAAGTCAACACCAGCAATCAACAGCCAATTAATGCACAACTATATTCTACCCACCTCAAGACTCCACTCTAATATAGAAGCATCAAGAAATATGGACCAATAGGCTTTCTACAAACGCTTCTATTCAATACCCATTGTTTCGTGTTCTGTCTTGTGTTGATGAAATTAATACCCTATTAATATCACCTCTTGTTCTGTCTTGTGTTGATGAAATTAATACCCTATTAATGCCATTTCTTGTTCTGTCTTGTGTTAATGCCACATCACCCCTTCCACCTCACTCAAATGTAGATATAAAATCGGAGATGCGTAAATTCTATTCAGTTGTGTATTTGTGAACTAAAGTCTTTGAAAATGTAATAAGTTTTACGAAACGCGCTCGTGTCGCGTCAGACTAGAAATAAAAATGAATTTTGGAGAATTGATTTTTGATTTACCTCCAACAGTGAAAAGAAATGTACGAAAGATTGAGAAAATTCGTGTTAGAATTATTAATCTTACTTTTTCGGTCATATTTATATATATATATATATATATATATATATTATATATATATATATATTATATATTATATATATATAATATATATATATATATATATATATATATATGTATATATATATTATATATATTATATATATATATATATATTTTTTTTTTTTTTTTTTCGTACCTAGTAGCCAGAACGCACTACTCAGCCTACTATGCAAGGCCCGATTTGCCTAATAAGCCAAGTTTTCATGAATTAATATATTTTCTCTAATTTTTTTCTTATGAAATGATAAAGCTACCCATTTCATTATGTATGAGATCATTTTTTTTATTGGAGTTAAAATTAACGTAGATATATGACCGAACCTAACCAACCCTACCTAACCTATCTTAATAGGTTAGGTTAGGTTAGGTGGCCGAAAAAGCTAGGTTAGGTTAGGTTAGGTAGGTTAGGTAGTCGAAAAACAATTAATTCATGAAAACTTGGCTTATTAGGCAAATCGGGCCTTGCATAGTAGGATGAGAAGTGCGTTCTGGCTACTAGGTACGACATATATATATATATATATATATATATATATATATATATATATATATATATATATATATATATGTCGTACCTAGTAGCCTGAACGCACTTGTCAGCCTACTATGCAAGGCCCAATTTGCCTAATATGCCAAGTTTTCATGAATTAATGTTTTTTCGACGACCTAACTTACCTAACCTAACCTAACCTACCTTTTTCGGTTACCTAACCCAACCTAACCTATAAAGATAGGTTAGGTTAGGTTAGGTAGGGTTGGTTAGGTTCGGTCATATATCTACGTTAATTTTAACTGCAATAAAATAAAATTGACCTCATACATAATGAAATGGGTAGCTTTATCATTTCATAAGAAAAAAATTAGAGAAAATATATTAATTCAGGAAAACTTGGCTTATTAGGCAAATCGGGCCTTGCATAGTAGGCTGAGAAGTGCGTTCTGGCTACTAGGTACGACATATATATATATATATATATATATATATATATATATATATATATATATATATATATATATAATATATATATATGTCGTACCTAGTAGCCAGAACGCACTTCTCAGCCTACTATTCAAGGCCCGATTTGCCTAATAAGCCAAGTTTTCATGAATTAATGTTTTTTCGTCTACCTAACCTACCTAACCTAACCTAACCTAGCTTTTTTGGCTACCTAACCTAACCTTACCTATAAATATAGGTTAGGTTAGGTTAGGTAGGGTTGGTTAGATTCGGTCATATATCTACGTAATTTTAACTCCAATAAAAAATAATTGACCTCATACATAGAGAAAAGAGTTGCTTTATCATTTCATAAGAAAAAAATTATAGTAAATATATTAATTCAGGAAAACTTGGCTTATTAGGCAAATCGGGCCTTGAATAGTAGGCTGAGAAGTGAGTTCTGGCTACTAGGTACGACAATATATATATATATTATATATATATAATATATATTATATATATGTCGTACTAGTAGCCAGAACTCACTTTTGGCCTACTATTCAAGGCTCGATTTGCCTAATAAGCCAAGTTTTCCTGAATTAATATATTTTTTCAAATTTTTTTCTTATGAAATGATAAAGCTACCCATTTCATTATGTATGAGGTAAAAAAATTTTATTGGAGTTAAAATTCGTAGATATATGACCGAACCTAACCAAACCTACCTAACCTAACCTAACGTATCTCTATAGGTTAGGTTTGGTTAGGTAGCCGAAAAAGTTAGGTTAGGTTAGGTTAGGTAGGTTAGGTAGTCGAAAAACAACTAATTCATGAAAACTTGGCTTATTAGGCAATCGGGCCTTGCATAGTAGCTGAGAAGGGTTTCTGGCTACTAGGTACGACATATATATATAATATATATATATGATATATATAATATATATATATATCTATATATATGTCGTACCTAGTAGCCAGAACTCACTTTTTGGCCTACTATGCATGGCCCGATTTGCCTAATAAGCCAAGTTTTCTTGAATTAATATATTTTTTCCAATTTTTTTTTATGAAATGATAAAGCTACCCATTTCATTATGTATGAGGTCAATTTTTTTTTTTGGAGTTAAAATTAACGTAGATATATGACCGAACCTGACCAACCCTACCTAACCTAACCTAACCTATCTTTATAGGTTAGGTTTGGTTAGGTAGCCGAAAAAGTTAGGTTAGGTTAGGTTAGGGAGGTTAGGTAGTCGAAAAACAATTAATTCATGAAAACTTGGCTTATTAGGCAAATCGGGCCTTGCATAGTAGGCTGAGAAGTGCGTTCTGGCTACTAGGTACGACATATATATGTTGACATATATATGTCGTACCTAATAGCCAGAACGCACTTCTCAGCCTACTATGCAAGGCCCGATTTGCCTAATAAGCCAAGTTTTCATGAATTAATGGTTTTTAGACTACCTAACCTACCTAACCTAACCTAACCTACCTTTTTCGGCAACCTAACCCAACCTAACCTATGAAGATAGGTTAGGTTAGGTTAGGTAGGGTTGGTTAGGTTCGGTCATATATCTACGTTAATTTTAACTACAATAAAAAAAATTGACCTCATACATAATGAAATGGGTAGCTTTATCATTTCATAAGAATAAAATTAGAAAAAAATATTAATTCAGGAAAACTTGGCTTATTAGGCAAATCGGGCCTTGAATAGTAGGCCAAAAAGTGAGTTCTGGCTACTAGGTACGACATATATATATATATATATATATATATATATATATGTCGTACCTAGTAGCCAGAACGCACTTCTCAGCCTAATATGCAAGGCCCGATTTGCCTAATAAGCCAAGTTTTCATGAAATAATTGTTTTTCGACTACCTAACCTACCTAACCTCACCTAACTTTTCGGCTACCTAACCTAACCTAACCTATGAAGATAGGTTAGGTTAGGTTAGGTAGGGTTGGTTAGGTTCCGTCATATATCTATGTTAATTTAACTCCAAAAAAATAAAATTGACCTCATATATAATGAAATGGGTAGCTTTATCATTTCATAAGAAAAAAATAGAGAAAATATATTATTCAGGAAAACTTGGCTTATTAGGCAAATCGGGCCTTGCATAGTAGGCTGATAAGTGTGTTCTGGCTACTAGGTACGACATATATATATATATATATATATATATATATATATATATATATATATATATATATATATATATATATATATATATATATTAGTATATTTTAGTAGCAGTCTTTCCTGTAGACATATATTATTAAATATGACCGAAAAAGTAAGATTAATAATTCTAACACGAATTTTCTCAATCTTTCGTACATTTCTTTTCACTGTTGGAGGTAAATAAAAAATCAATTCTCCAAAATTCATTTTTATTTCTAGTCTGACGCGACACGAGCGTGTTTCGTAAAACTTATTACATTTTCAGAGATTTTAGTTCACAAATACACAACTGAATAGAACTTACGCATCTCCGATTTTATCCTCATCTCCGCATCTCCGATTTTATCCTCATATACGCATCTCCGATTTTATCCTCAGTGCATCTCCTCCGGAGATGCACCTATGACATCTGCAGGAGCTGAAGGAGGCATTTGAGCAGAGTTCCGTGTTTCGTTTCACTTACGAGATGGAAAAGGATGGGAAGCTGCCCTTTCTAGATGTAACAGTCATGGAAAAGAGCGGAGGTTTCCACACTGCAGTCTACACTAAGGAAACGAACATAGGAATGTGCCTAAATGCCAACAGCGACTGCCCAGACAGGTACAAGAGGAGTGTTGTTAACGCATATGTCGACCGTGCTCTCAGCCACAGCTCAGAATGGAAGCAAGTCGACGAAGAACTCTGTAGGGTAAGGCAGGTCCTAGTCAACAACAACTTCTCCAATGGTTTCGTCGAAGACATCATAAGAAGGAAAGTGAAACACCATGCAACCTCTGAAGAGACAACAAACACAACACCTATACCCCCTATTAGACTATTTTACAGGAACTTCTTTTCCACAGCTCATAAAACGGAGGAAAGGGTCCTGAAAGATATTGTTAATAGAAACGTTATCCCTACAGACAGAAATCAGAGGATACAACTGACGATTTACTATAAAACCAGAAAACGGCCAGCCTACTCATGAGAAACTCTCCAGACACAAAACAGAACGCTTTAAAAGAGACTAACGTCGTCTATGCCTTCAAATGCCCTCTTGGGGACTGTAAGCTCCAAAAAACCCAGTATATAGGCAAGACAACAACATCTCTTTCTAGGCGTTTAACGATGCATAAGCAACAGGGCTCCATTAAGGAACATATAATCTCTTCCCACAACCAAACCATCGCCAGAGAAATCCTAGTAAACAACACAGAAATCATCGATAGATACAGCGATAGCAGGCGGCTTGACGTTTGCGAGGCACTACACATCAAGAAGTCAACACCAGCAATCAACAGCCAATTAATGCACAACTATATTCTACCCACCTCAAGACTCCACTCTAATATAGAAGCATCAAGAAATATGGACCAATAGGCTTTCTACAAACGCTTCTATTCAATACCCATTGTTTCGTGTTCTGTCTTGTGTTGATGAATTAATACCCTATTAATATCACCTCTTGTTCTGTCTTGTGTTGATGAAATTAATACCCTATTAATGCCATTTCTTGTTCTGTCTTGTGTTAATGCCACATCACCCCTTCCACCTCACTCAAATGTAGATATAAAATCGAGATGCGTAAATTCTATCAGTTGTGTATTTGTGAACTAAAGTCTTTGAAAATGTAATAAGTTTTACGAAACGCGCTCGTGTCGCGTCAGACTAGAAATAAAATGAATTTTGGAGAATTGATTTTTGATTTACCTCCAACAGTGAAAAGAATGTACGAAAGATGAGAAAATTCGTGTTAGAATTATTAATCTTACTTTTTCGGTCATATTTAATAATATATATATATATATATATATATATATATATATATATATATATATATATATATATATATATATATATATATATATATATATATGTGACGGGAAAGTGTAGGAGTGTAGATGTTCGGAAGTCCTCCTAATGGCTGGTCTCAATGCCTGTCACATTTACAAAAAAAAGAGACTGCTTGGCTGTTGTCTGTGGTAGAGTAAGGGAAGACACGCAAAACACATAGTATGAACAATGAAACTTTAATTAACTGGAAAGCAAAATTTAAAAACAAAGACAATCCCTTGGCTATGTACAGTACAAACAAACAAGTCATAAAAATTAAGAACAGGGATAAATTACTCTAGGAATAATATAAAGACAAAATGACATAAACAGGTGCTGAGAATATAGCGCTAGCTGGGAACCTCCACCAATAAACAGGACGTGTATCAGTTGGTGTTCACAGCTTGAGAGCACAAGGATATTCTGACTTCAATGGCTGGTTCAAGCCCAGACATCGACTTAGGTAGAGGGCGCTGAGGTGCAGAGGTGGGTGCAGACGGGGTCACAATCAGAAGCAGGCAGGCTGGAATGGTAGTTTGCTGGTTGACGACGGGCGAGCCGGCATGGAGGGTGTGTGGGTGGGGGTTTAGGGTACGTTTTGCCTCTGGTCAAAACGTTTTGTGCTACTGGTAGACGTATCTTGAAGGTAGCATCTTATTCTTGTATACGTGTAAGTAACTTTATGTAGGGAAGAGCAGGCTCAATCTCTCTTGAAAGAGATTATCGTCACAACTCTCCCCCAAGCCTGCGCTTACGGGTGAAGTTACGTCTTCAGGTGGTAGAGTGGTAGGTGGAGCTGCCTCTACCTCATAGACTCTGGAGAGGGCGTCTGCTATGATGTTGGCAGAACCTTGATGTAGAAAATCTCCAGGTTGAAATTCTGCAGATATAAAGCCCATCGTAGAAGTCGTTGATTGTTGAATTGGGCTTGCTGCAAGAAGCGTAGGGGATTGTGGTCCGAGTAGATGGTGGTAGACCGAGCACCTTGTAGGTACGATGCAAAGTGCTGTAAATTAGGACGATGGAGAGTAGCTCCTTTTCGATAGTGCTGTAATTCTTCTGGTGTGGTTTTAACTTGTAGCTGTAGTACTAACAGGTAGAACCTCCTCGCTCGTTGTTGCATCAGGACGCCCCCTGCCGGTACCACTGGCGTCGACATGGAGATGAACGGCTTCGTGATATCTGGCGAGGCGAGAATGGGATTAAACAGAGCAGAGATTTAAGTTGTTCAAAACAATGGTTTGCTGAATGGTCCAATGATACCGTTGCTTGGGGCTGGTTAAAGTGATCAAAGTGTCGCTACCGTACTAAAATTCTTCACAAACTACGGTAGTAGGAGGCAAGACCAAGGAAGCGCAGGAGCTGCTTCCTGGTGGTAGGCTGTGGGTAATGCTGGATGGCTTGAGTGTGTACGTTTAACGGAGCTAGGCTGCCACTCCCTATCACATGACCAAGATAACGCACTTTACCTTTAGCAAAGGTGGATTGCCCAAGTTGATGGTGAGGCCGGCTGTCAGGACTTGGCGAACAATCGTTGCAGCTGGAGCAGATGTTCGTCCCAGGTGTTAGTTGCTACAACGATATCATCCAAGTAGGCGTAGGTGTTATCTAGCCATGGATGACGCGGTTGACAGCTCGCTGGAAGGTGGCCGGGGCATTACATAGTCCAAATGGAAGGCGTTCATATCTGTAAAGGCCAAAAGGAGTGGTGAAGGCAGATATTTCCATAGCTCACTCTGTCAAACATACTTGGTAGTATCCTTTGAGTAAGTCTAGCTTGGAAAAACCGAGCATTACCAATGGTCAAGGATGTTCTATTCTAGGTAATGGGTACGCATCCTTGACAGTCACAAGATTCAATTTCCGATAATCGGTACACAACCTCACTTTACCGTGCGGTTTCGGCACCAAGATGCAGGGTGAGGCCCAAGGGGACTCACAAGGGGTGGCCAGCCCATGATCCAGGAGGTACTGTACTTCAGCACGCATAACTTCCTTTTTGCTCGGGCTGATTCGGTAGAAAGGTTGACGAATCGGCCGGGTGTCAGGGAGTAGCTGGATGTCGTGCTGAACCACATTACACTCCTGTGGATCATCGTGAACAACTTCTGATGTTCCTTGAAGATTCTGATGAGAGGAGCACTATTACTGTCCTGTAAATAGGTATGAAGATCAGTTAGATTTCCGAGTTGGAAGGCACTGACTCAGTGTTAGTGCTTTCGGGAGGAGAAGCAGGGAAGGTCTCACTGTGGAGGTATGGACCTTTAAATGTGGATAATGATACCAATACAGGGGGGGGGGAGTACCTTGATACTGCTTCAGAGGTTGACGTGGCACAACTGGGTCTTCCGCCGCCTATCTGGAGTCTCAAGAACGTAGTTGTGGTTGTTTCTGCACTCCTTGATGCGGTAGGGTCCTGAAAACTTGTTTTGCAATGGAGAACCTGGGATAGGAAAGTATGCCAACACGAAGTCTCCTGGTTTAAATTTCCTTAATTTGCTGCTTTGGTCAAAATGAGTCTTCATCCTCTCCTGGGCTTTCAATAGATTGTCATTAGCAAATTTACGTACTCTCTCTAGAATGTGTTTTAAGTTTTGAAGAAACTGGGGCACATTCTGAGGGTCACTGAAGGTGGCATTACGTAGAGAGTCTTTAAAAGCTTTGAGAGGAGTACGGCACTTACGTCCGTAGAGCATCTCATAAGAGATACTCCTAGAGACTCATTGGGGACTTCTGAAAATGCACATAATGAGATCAAGTTGTTTATCCCAGTCCTTCAAGGTTTCATTGCAAAATTTCTTTAGGAGTGCTTTAATAGTCTGATGACTACGTTCAAGAGAACCCTGTGAAGCAGGATGATAGGGGCTGGACAATACCTGTGTGATGTTGAACTCTTCCAGTGTCTTCTTGAAGAGATCACTGGTGAAGTTGGTGCCACAGTCACTTTGAACCTCTCTTGGAAATCCATACTGGGTGAAGATCTTCAATAGTTGTTTCACCACAGTAGCAGCCGTAATGTTCTTTACTGGAACTGCTATGGGAATCTGGTGGTAGGACACAGGATAGTTAGTATATAGGCGTTGCCAGAACTGGTCCGGGGTAAAGGACCAACACAGTCTATGATGAGTCTGTGGAAAGGTTCCGCAGGCACTGGGATAGGATTCAACGGTGCCTTAGGAATAGAGATGTTAGGTTTACCTGCCATCTGACATGTATGACACTGTTGCACGTAACTTTTGACGTCTTTAACCATACCTGCCAGTAGTAGTCTTGTCTGATTCCGTGGTAGGTTTTGTTAAAACCATAGTGAAAAGTGCTCCGTGGACCAGGTGTAGAATATCGGGCCGTAGGCTGGTGGAACCACTAGTTGTTCGACATTTGCCCAATCGTCGTCCCCTTCAGCTTACTGGGTCTGTACCTGCGGTAGAGCAACTGATTCTCTAGGAAGAACCCAGGGATACTGTCAGGTTGAGTCTCAGCCTGGAAGAATAATGGTGTTAATGAAGGATCCTCCCTCTGTAACTTACGGAACTCCAAACTAGTAAGATTCGGTGGTAGATTCTGAGGGTCTTGAGGGACGGGTTGCAGTAGAGTCACTGGTTGCGGTCGTGCAGCTTGTGCACGGGTGGTCACCAAAACTGGAGGAGAAACTTCATCACTTTCTTGGACCTCTGCTGAAACATACTTAAAGATGGGATTGTCCACTACAGAGTTACACACCTGGGGTTTGTCCATGATGATCAGGTTGGACGGTTGCAGATCTTCTGCCAAGTCGTTGCCCAGGAGAAGTTGCACTCCAGGCATGGGAAAAGGCTTTTCCCTGATGGCGACTTGGACTTCTCCGGTCACGAAAGGACAATCCAGGTGGACTCTGGCGAGTGGATACGGAGTGGTAGCAGTGAGGTCAGTGATAAGGACGGTTTCCTCGGTGTAGGTGATGTTAGGCACAGCTGATTTCAATATTATGGACTGAAGAGCCGCTGTGTCCCTCAAGATCTTCAATTTGAAACGTCCCTCCGAATCTGTACTGCTGGCAGAGACAGTTCCAGGATACAGGTTTTGCTGAAGAGAGAAAGATCATTAACAGGAACACCAACATTCATCACAGGCTTACCGGACTTAGGAGAGTCGGTTTGGGTTTAGTAGTTTCATTGCCTTTGTATTGAGCCTTCCCACATTTATCTATGGTATGTCCATAGAGTTTGCAATACTTACAATACAATTGAGAGCTCGCTTGATCGGCACTCACTTATCATAACTATACCAAGACTCTTACTGGAAGGTGGTTCTGGTGTAAGCCGATGGATGAGGCTGTAGGTGTCAGCCGACTTCGCACATCTGATGTAGTCGGTTTCTTCTTTCTGCTAAATATAAACGGACGGAAGGGGGAACACGTCTCAAGAATTCCTCAACTAGCATGAGGTTGACGAGTTCTGAAAATGTAGAGACTGTGCTGCTTCCAGCCATTTCATGAAATATCTTTTCTTTGTATTGGCAAATTCTAGAAAGGTGGTGGTACTTGCCTTTAGATAATCACGGAATTTTCGTCTGTAGCTTTCGGTGGAGAGAAGGTAGGCGTCCAGAACTGCTTGCTTCAGGGTCTGGTAGTCATTCTCAGACGCTAAGGTACTGAGAGTAACTGCAGCTCTACCTGTGAGATGCACTCTGAGAAGGGTAGACCATTGATCTGCAGGCCAGCTAAGTTTTTTAGCTAAGTCTCAAAAGTGGTGAAAAATACATCGATCTCTGTCTCAACGAATGGTGGCATTAACTTACTTGCATGGGAGACATGAAACTTACGGGAAGACTAGCGTAGCTTGTTGACGCTGAGTGTGGTGTAGTTTCCAAAGCGAGTTCTTGTCACGATATTCGAGCGCACTATCAGCTAGCTGTTTACTGTGCTCACGTTGTATCTCCAGGTCACGTTTTCTTGCTTCAACTGCTCTCACTCACGCTCACGGAGTAGGGCAGCCTCACGTTCCCTTTCTTCTTTCCTCAGGGCAGCCTCTCGTTCTTTTCGTTGTAGAGCTTCTTTCGCCAGGGCCGCCTCGCGTTTTTGTTCTTCTTTCTTAGGGCCGCCTCGCGTTCCTTTATTTGGAGAGCTTCTTTTTGTTGTTGTCGCTCAATTTTGCTAGTCGAGCTTCAATTTTATAGCTGCCAGAGCATGTTTATCTGCAATAGAATAATTTTCGTGAGTTTCAGAGTCAATCTTCCTTCATCTAAGAGGTGATCCAATATTAAATTGTGCAAGTCATTTTTGTTGGCTCCATGGGGAACATCTAGTTGATACTCGTGTGCAAGAGTTTGTAATTCGGTCTCTTGGCACGAATTAAGTTCCCTATTTCACCTGCTGGATCGTTACGAAAGCTTGGAACGAAACATGGTGAAAAATAGCAAATAAATGTACAACGAATATATTTGTGATATGTAAGTGTCAGTAACAGATGACGTGCAACTGGTAACTATCCTGTGGAATTTAATTTAACAATTAATTAATTTAGTATGAGTAAATGATTAGTCAATCAAAAGCGCAGGAAATTTGTACCCGGCACTCAATGTAAGAGAATAAGGGCAAGAAAATCCTACTAAATAAATGAAACTGATAGTTTCTAAAAATGAAACATTTAATTGTTCAAAAGTGAATAAGGTAGTCCAAGAATATAGGCATACCTTGCCGAGTCTCTATAGGACAGAAGCAAGGGTTTTCCCACTAAATGAAATATGATACTTACAGAATTAGCGATCTTTGTGCTCTGAAAAAGAAAGCTAATTCCCTACCTAATAAATATCATCATCTCTGACCGACGTGTAGGGGTGCGAGTGTCAACTGGTGACAGAACTGCTGTGAGGTCCCAACTCAGCAACGTAGTCCGTGCTAGAGGAACTATGGCCCTCTGTATCCTCCTTCGTCGGATTGCAGAAGATAGGGTGCTTTGACCCGAAGACAAACAAAGTACCACGGTACCAAATGATGATCTGCTGAGATTGAGAAATATCCTAGGGACAAAAGGTGGAAAACACGAGTAATAACACGGAGGGAGGGATGACAATTAAGAGAATGATGAGGCCTTCAGTCACCACGTAATCCAAAGTTATCCAACACTCACCATATGCTACTCTCGGAATGCACAATACACACAGCACCATATAAATATTAAAAGTAATGAAAATATTGAAAAGCAACTGTATCAAGCAAGTACACTTACCGCAAATTGATGTTCTAGTACTAGTACCTTAGTGAGGCTCCTAGGACAGGCCCCCATTAAATGTGACGGGAAAGTGTAGGAATGTAGATGTTCGGAGACCTCCTAATGGCTGGTGTCAATGCCTGTCACATTTACAAAAAAAAGAGACTGCTTGGCTGTTGTCTGTGGTAGAGTAAGGGAAGACACGCAAAACACATAGTATGAATAATGAAACTTTAATTAACTGGAAAGCAAAATTTAAAAACAAAGACAATCCCTTGGCTATGTACAGTGAAAACAAACAAGTCATAAAAATTAAGAACAGGGATAAATTACTCTAGGAATAATATAAAGACAAAATGACATAAACAGGTGCTGAGAATATAGCGCTAGCTGGGAACCTCCAATAATAAACAGGACGTGTATCAGTTGATTGTTCACAGCTTGAGAGTACAAGGATATTCTGACTTCAATGGCTGGTTCAAGCATAGACATCGACTTAGGTAGAGGGCGCTGAGGTGCAGGTGTGCAGACGGCGGGTCACCAATCAGAAGCAGGCAGACTGGAATGGTAGTTTGCTGGATGACGACGGGTGAGCCGGCATGGAGGGAGTGTGGAGTGGGGGATTAGGGTACGTTTTGCCTCCTGGTCAAAACGTTTTGTGCAATGAAATGATAAAGCTACCCATTTCATTATGTATGAGGTCAATTTTTTTTTATTGGAGTTAAAATTAACGTGGATATATGACCGAACCTAACAAACCCTACCTAACCTAACCTAACCTATCTTTATAGGTTAGTTTAGGTTAGGTAGCCGAAAAAGTTAGGTTAGGTTAGGTTAGGTAGGTTAGGTAGTCGAAAAAACATTAATTCATAAAAACTTGGCTTATTAGGCAAATCGGGCCTTGCATAGTAGGCTGAGAAGTGCGTTCTGGCTACTAGGTACGAATATATATATATATATATATATATATTATATATATATATATATTATATATATATATATATATATATATATATATATGTCGTACCTAGTAGCCAGAACGCACTTCTCAGCCTACTATGCAAAGCCCGATTTGCCTAATAAGCCAAGTTTTCCTGAATTAATATATTTTTTCTATTTTTTTTCTAATGAAATGATAAAGCTACCCATTTCATTATGTATGAGGTCAATTTTTTTTATTGGAGTTAAAATTAACGTAGATATATGACCGAACCTAACCAACCCTACCTAACATAACCTAACCTATCTTTATAGGTTAGGTTAGGTTAGGTAACGGAAAAAGTTAGGTTTGGTTAGGTTAGGTAGGTTAGGTAGTCAAAACACAATTAATTCATGAAAACTTGGCTTATTAGGCAAATCGGGCCTTGCATAGTAGGCTGAGAAGTACGTTCTGGCTACTAGGTACGACATATATATATATATATATATATATATATATATATATATATATATATATATATATATATATATATATATATATATATATATATATATATGCGAACAAGCCAGAATGGTCCCCTGGACAATATGCAACTGAAAACTCACACCCCAGAAGTGACTCGAACCCATACTCCCAGAAGCAACGCAACTGGTATGTACAAGACGCCTTAATCCACTTGACCATCACGACCGGACATAATGAGGTGATAGCCAAGGCTATTTGAACCACCCCACCGCCGGCACTCGGATAGTTATCTTGGGCATAGCATTTTACCAAATCACCTCATTCTTAGGGGCACACGTGAGGAACACAAATGAGAACAAGCCAGAATGGTCCCCTGGACAATATGCAACTGAAAACTCACACCCCAGAAGTGACTCGAACCCATACTCCCAGAAGCAACGCAACTGGTATGTACAAGACGCCTTAATCCACTTGACCATCACGACCGGACATAATGAGGTGATAGCCGAGGCTATTTGAACCACCCCACCGCCGGCACTCGGATAGTTATCTTGGGCATAGCATTTTACCAAATCACCTCATTCTTAGGGGCACACGTAAGGAACACAAATGCGAACAAGCCAGAATGGTCCCCTGGACAATATGCAACTGAAAACTCACACCCCAGAAGTGACTCGAACCCATACTCCCAGAAGCAACGCAACTGGTATGTACAAGACGCCTTAATCCACTTGACCATCACGACCGGACATAATGAGGTGATAGCCGAGGCTATTTGAACCACCCCACCGCCGGCACTCGGATAGTTATCTTGGGCATAGCATTTTACCAAATCACCTCATTCTTAGGGGCACACGTGAGGAACACAAATGCGAACAAGCCAGCATGGTCCCCTGGACAATATGCAACTGAAAACTCACACCCTGTTTGTCACTTCTGGGTGTGAGTTTTCAGTTGCATATATATATATATATATATATATATATATATATATATATATATATATATATATATATATATATATATATATATATATATATGTCGTACCTAGTAGCCAGAACGCACTTCTCAGCCTACTATTCAAGGCCCGATTTGCCTAATAAGCCAAGTTTTCATGAATTAATGTTTTTTCGTCTACCTAACCTACCTAACCTAACCTAACCTAGCTTTTTTTGGCTACCTAACCTAACCTTACCTATAAATATAGGTTAGGTTAGGTTAGGTAGGGTTGGTTAGATTCGGTCATATATCTACGTTAATTTTAACTCCAATAAAAAATAATTGACCTCATACATAGAGAAAAGAGTTGCTTTATCATTTCATAAGAAAAAAATTATAGTAAATATATTAATTCAGGAAAACTTGGCTTATTAGGCAAATCGGGCCTTGAATAGTAGGCTGAGAAGTGAGTTCTGGCTACTAGGTACGACATATATATATATATATATATATATATATATATATATATATATATATATATATATATATATATATATATATATATATATATATATATATATATATATATGTCGTACCTAATAGCCAGAACGCACTTCTCAGCCTACTATTCAAGGCCCGATTTGCCTAATAAGCCAAGTTTTCATGAATTAATGTTTTTTCGTCTACCTAACCTACCTAACCTAACCTAACCTAGCTTTTTTTGGCTACCTAACCTAACCTTACCTATAAATATAGGTTAGGTTAGGTTAGGTAGGGTTGGTTAGGTTCGGTCATATATCTACGTTAATTTTAACTCCAATAAAAAAAATTGACCTCATACATAGAGAAAAGGGTTGCTTTATCATTTCATAAGAAAAAAATTATAGTAAATATATTAATTCAGGAAAACTTGGCTTATTAGGCAAATCGGGCCTTGAATAGTAGGCTGAGAAGTGAGTTCTGGCTACTAGGTACGACATATATATATATATATATATATATATATATATATATATAGATATATATATATATATATAATATATATATATATGTCGTACCTAATAGCCAGAACGCACTTCTCAGCCTACTATGCAAGGCCCGATTTGCCTAATAAGCCAAGTTTTCCTGAATTAATATATTTTCTCTAATTTTTTTCTTATGAAATGATAAAGCTACCCATTTCATTATGTATGAGGTCAATTTTTTTTTATTGGAGTTAAAATTGACTTAGATATATGACCGAACCTAACCAACCCTACCTAACCTAACCTAACCTATCTTTATAGGTTAGGTTAGGTTAGGTAGCCGAAAAAGTTAGGTTAGGTTAGGTTAGGTAGGTTAGGTAGTCGAAAAACAATTAATTCATGAAAACTTGGCTTAATAGGCAAATCGGGCCTTGCATAGTAGACTGAGAAGTGAGTTCTGGCTACTAGGTACGACATATATATATATATATATTATATATATATATATATATATATGTCGTACCTAGTAGCCAGAACTCACTTTTTGGCCTACTATGCATGGCCCGATTTGCCTAATAAGCCAAGTTTTCTTGAATTAATATATTTTTTCCAATTTTTTTCTTATGAAATGATAAAGCTACCCATTTCATTATGTATGAGGTCAATTTTTTTTTATTGGAGTTAAAATTAACGTAGATATATGACCGAACCTGACCAACCCTACCTAACCTAACCTAACCTATCTTTATAGGTTAGGTTTGGTTAGGTAGCCGAAAAAGTTAGGTTAGGTTAGGTTAGGGAGGTTAGGTAGTCGAAAAACAATTAATTCATGAAAACTTGGCTTATTAGGCAAATCGGGCCTTGCATAGTAGGCTGAGAAGTGCGTTCTGGCTACTAGGTACGACATATATATGTTGACATATATATATATATATATATATATATATATATTATATATATATATATTATATATGTCGTACCTAGTAGCCAGAACGCACTTCTCAGCCTAATATGCAAGGCCCGATTTGCCTAATAAGCCAAGTTTTCATGAAATAATTGTTTTTCGACTACCTAACCTACCTAACCTAACCTAACTTTTTCGGCTACCTAACCTAACCTAACCTATGAAGATAGGTTAGGTTAGGTTAGGTAGGGTTGGTTAGGTTCCGTCATATATCTATGTTAATTTTAACTCCAAAAAAATAAAATTGACCTCATATATAATGAAATGGGTAGCTTTATCATTTCATAAGAAAAAAAATAGAGAAAATATATTATTCAGGAAAACTTGGCTTATTAGGCAAATCGGGCCTTGCATAGTAGGCTGATAAGTGCGTTCTGGCTACTAGGTACGACATATATATATATATATATATATATATATATATATATATATATATATATATATATATATATATATATATATATATATATATATATATATATATATATATATAAGTATATTTTAGTAGCAGTCTTTCCTGTAGACATATATTATTAAATATGACCGAAAAAGTAAGATTAATAATTCTAACACGAATTTTCTCAATCTTTCGTACATTTCTTTTCACTGTTGGAGGTAAATAAAAAATCAATTCTCCAAAATTCATTTTTATTTCTAGTCTGACGCGACACGAGCGTGTTTCGTAAAACTTATTACATTTTCAAAGATTTTAGTTCACAAATACACAACTGAATAGAACTTACGCATCTCCGATTTTATCCTCATCTCCGCATCTCCGATTTTATCCTCATATACGCATCTCCGATTTTATCCTCAGTGCATCTCCTCCGGAGATGCACCTATGACATCTGCAGGAGCTGAAGGAGGCATTTGAGCAGAGTTCCGTGTTGCGTTTCACTTACGAGATGGAAAAGGATGGGAAGCTGCCCTTTCTAGATGTAACAGTCATGGAAAAGAGCGGAGGTTTCCACACTGCAGTCTACACTAAGGAAACGAACATAGGAATGTGCCTAAATGCCAACAGCGACTGCCCAGACAGGTACAAGAGGAGTGTTGTTAACGCATATGTCGACCGTGCTCTCAGCCACAGCTCAGAATGGAAGCAAGTCGACGAAGAACTCTGTAGGGTAAGGCAGGTCCTAGTCAACAACGGCTTCTCCAATGGTTTCGTCGAAGACATCATAAGAAGGAAAGTGAAACACCATGCAACCTCTGAAGAGACAACAAACACAACACCTATACCCCCTATTAGACTATTTTACAGGAACTTCTTTTCCACAGCTCATAAAACGGAGGAAAGGGTCCTGAAAGATATTGTTAATAGAAACGTTATCCCTACAGACAGAAATCAGAGGATACAACTGACGATTTACTATAAAACCAGAAAAACGGCCAGCCTACTCATGAGAAACTCTCCAGACACAAAACAGAACGCTTTAAAAGAGACTAACGTCGTCTATGCCTTCAAATGCCCTCTTGGGGACTGTAAGCTCCAAAAAACCCAGTATATAGGCAAGACAACAACATCTCTTTCTAGGCGTTTAACGATGCATAAGCAACAGGGCTCCATTAAGGAACATATAATCTCTTCCCACAACCAAACCATCGCCAGAGAAATCCTAGTAAACAACACAGAAATCATCGATAGATACAGCGATAGCAGGCGGCTTGACGTTTGCGAGGCACTACACATCAAGAAGTCAACACCAGCAATCAACAGCCAATTAATGCACAACTATATTCTACCCACCTCAAGACTCCACTCTAATATAGAAGCATCAAGAAATATGGACCAATAGGCTTTCTACAAACGCTTCTATTCAATACCCATTGTTTCGTGTTCTGTCTTGTGTTGATGAAATTAATACCCTATTAATATCACCTCTTGTTCTGTCTTGTGTTGATGAAATTAATACCCTATTAATGCCATTTCTTGTTCTGTCTTGTGTTAATGCCACATCACCCCTTCCACCTCACTCAAATGTAGATATAAAATCGGAGATGCGTAAATTCTATTCAGTTGTGTATTTGTGAACTAAAGTCTTTGAAAATGTAATAAGTTTTACGAAACGCGCTCGTGTCGCGTCAGACTAGAAATAAAATGAATTTTGGAGAATTGATTTTTTGATTTACCTCCAACAGTGAAAAGAAATGTACGAAAGATTGAGAAAATTCGTGTTAGAATTATTAATCTTACTTTTTCGGTCATATTTAATAATATATAATATATATATATATATATATATATATATATATATATATATATTATATATTATATATATATTGTGATGGGAAAGTGTAGGAGTGTAGATGTTCGGAAGTCCTCCTAATGGCTGGTCTCAATGCCTGTCACATTTACAAAAAAAAGAGACTGCTTGGCTGTTGTCTGTGGTAGAGTAAGGGAAGACACGCAAAACACATAGTATGAACAATGAAACTTTAATTAACTGGAAAGCAAAATTTAAAAAGACAATCCCTTGGCTATATACAGTACAAACAAACAAGTCATACAAATTAAGAACAGGGATAAATTACTCCAGGAATAATATAAAGACAAAATGACATAAACAGGTGCTGAGAATATAGCGCTAGCTGGGAACCTCCACCAATAAACAGGACGTGTATCAGTTGGCTGTTCACAGCTTGAGAGCACAAGGATATTCTGACTTCAATGGCTGGTTCAAGCCCAGACATCGACTTAGGTAGAGGGCGCTGAGGTGCAGGTGTGCAGACGGTGGGTCACAATCAGAAGCAGGCAGGCTGGAATGGTAGTTTGCTGGTTGACGACGGGCGAGCCGGCATGGAAGGTGTGTGGGGTGGGGGTTTAGGGTACGTTTTGCCTCTTGGTCAAAACGTTTTGTGCTACTGGTAGACGTATCTTGAAGGTAGCATCTTATTCTTGTATACGTGTAAGTAACTTTATGTAGGGAAGAGCAGGCTCAATCTCTCTTGAAAGAGATTATCGTCACAACTCTCCCCCAAAGCCTGCGCTTACGGGTGAAGTTACGTCTTCAGGTGGTAGAGTGGTAGGTGGAGGTGCCTCTACCTCATAGACTCTGGAGAGGGCGTCTGCTATGATGTTGGCAGAACCTTGATGTAGAAAATCTCCAGGTTGAAATTCTGCAGATATAAAGCCCATCGTAGAAGTCGTTGATTGTTGAATGGGCTTGCTGCAAGAAGCGTAGGGGATTGTGGTCCGAGTAGATGGTGGTAGACCGAGCACCTTGTAGGTACGATGCAAAGTGCTGTAAATTAGGACGATGGAGAGTAGCTCCTTTTCGATAGTGCTGTAATTCTTCTGGTGTGGTTTTAACTTGTAGCTGTAGTACTAACAGGTAGAACCTCCTCGCTTCGTTGTTGCATCAGGACGCCCCCTGCCGGTACCACTGGCGTCGACATGGAGATGAACGGCTTCGTGATATCTGGCGAGTCGAGAATGGGATTAAACAGAGCAGAGATTTAAGTTGTTCAAAACAATGGTTTGCTGAATGGTCCAATGATACCGTTGCTTGGGGCTGGTTAAAGTGATCAATGTGTCGCTACCGTACTAAAATTCTTCACAAACCTACGGTAGTAGGAGGCAAGACCAAGGAAGCGCAGGAGCTGCTTCCTGGTGGTAGGCTGTGGGTAATGCTGGATGGCTTGAGTGTGTACGTTTATCGGAGCTAGGCTGCCACTCCCTATCACATGACCAAGATAACGCACTTTACCTTTAGCAAGGTGGATTGCCCAAGTTGATGGTGAGGCCGGCTGTCAGGACTTGGCGAACAATCGTTGCAGCTGGAGCAGATGTTCGTCCCAGGTGTTAGTTGCTACAACGATATCATCCAAGTTGGCGTAGGTGTTATCTAGCCATGGATGACGCGGTTGACAGCTCGCTGGAAGGTGGACGGGGCATTACATAGTCCAAATGGAAGGCGTTCATATCTGTAAAGGCCAAAAGGAGTGGTGAAGGCAGATATTTCCATAGCTCACTCTGTCAAACATACTTGGTAGTATCCTTTGAGTAAGTCTAGCTTGGAAAATACCGAGCATTACCAATGGTGTCAAGGATGTTTTCTATTCTAGGTAATGGGTACGCATCCTTGACAGTCACAAGATTCAATTTCCGATAATCGGTACACAACCTCACTTTACCGTGCGGTTTCGGCACCAAGATGCAGGGTGAGGCCCAAGGGGACTCACAAGGGGTGGCCAGCCCATGATCCAGGAGGTACTGTACTTCAGCACGCATAACTTCCTTTTTGCTCGGGCTGATTCGGTAGAAAGATTGACGAATCGGCCGGGTGTCAGGGAGTAGCTGGATGTCGTGCTGAACCACATTACACTCCTGTGGATCATCGTGAACAACTTCTGATGTTCCTTGAAGATTCTGATGAGAGGAGCACTATTACTGTCCTGTAAATAGGTATGAAGATCAGTTAGATTTCCGAGTTGGAAGGCACTGACTCAGTGTTAGTGCTTTCGGGAGGAAAGCAGGGAAGGTCTCGCTGTGGAGGTATGGACCTTTAAATGTGGATAATGATACCAATACAGGGGGGGGGGAGTACCTTGATACTGCTTCAGAGGTTGACGTGGCACAACTGGGTCTTCCGCCGCCTATCTGGAGTCTCAAGAACGTAGTTGTGGTTGTTTCTGCACTCCTTGATGCGGTAGGGTCCTGAAAACTTGTTTTGCAATGGAGAACCTGGGATAGGAAAGTATGCCAACACGAAGTCTCCTGGTTTAAATTTCCTTAATTTGCTGCTTTGGTCAAAATGAGTCTTCATCCTCTCCTGGCTTTCAATAGATTGTCATTAGCAAATTTACGTACTCTCTCTAGAATGTGTTTTAAGTTTTGAAGAAACTGGGGCACATTCTGAGGGTCACTGAAGGTGGCATTACGTAGAGAGTCTTTAAAAGCTTTGAGAGGAGTACGGCACTTACGTCCGTAGAGCATCTCATAAGAGATACTCCTAGAGACTCATTGGGGAGACTTCTGAAAATGCACATAATGAGATCTAGTTGTTTATCCCAGTCCTTCAAGGTTTCATTGCAAAATTTCTTTAGGAGTGCTTTAATAGTCTGATGACTACGTTCAAGAGAACCCTGTGAAGCAGGATGATAGGGGCTGGACAATACCTGTTGATGTTGAACTCTTCCAGTGTCTTCTTGAAGAGATCACTGGTGAAGTTGGTGCCACAGTCACTTTGAACCTCTCTTGGAAATCCATACTGGGTGAAGATCTTCAATGTTGTTTCACCACAGTAGCAGCCGTAATGTTCTTTACTGGAACTGCTATGGGGAATCTGGTGGTAGGACACAGGATAGTAGTATATAGGCGTTGCCAGAACTGGTCCGGGGTAAAGGACCAACACAGTCTATGATGAGTCTGTGGAAAGGTTCCGCAGGCACTGGGATAGGATTCAATGGTGCCTTAGGAATAGAGATGTTAGGTTTACTGCCATCTGACATGTATGACACTGTTGCACGTAACTTTTGACGTCTTTAACCATACCTGCCAGTAGTAGTCTTGTCTGATTCCGTGGTAGGTTTTGTTAAAACCATAGTGAGAAAGTGCTCCGTGGGCCAGGTGTAGAATATCGGGCCGTAGGCTGGTGGGAACCACTAGTGTTCGACATTTGCCCAATCGTCATCCTCCTTCAGCTTACTGGGTCTGTACCTGCGGTAGAGCAACTGATTCTCTAGGAAGAACCCAGGGATACTGTCAGGTTGAGTCTCAGCCTGGAAGAATAATGGTGTTAATGAAGGATCCTCCCTCTATAACTTACGGAACTCCAACTAGTAAGATTCGGTGGTAGATTCTGAGGGTCTTGAGGGACGTGGTAGCAGTAGAGTCAGCTGGTTGCGGGCGTGCAGCTTGTGCACGGGTGGCACCAAAACCGGAGGAGAAACTTCATCACTTTCTTGGACCTCTGCTGAAACATACTTAAAGATGGGATTGTCCACTACAGAGTTACACACCTGGGGTTTGTCCATGATGATCAGGTTGGACGGTTAGATCTTCTGCCAAGTCGTTGCCCAGGAGAAGTTGCACT
>NC_091219.1:11814333-11821833 GCF_040958095.1 Procambarus clarkii
GTCCAAAGATTGTTTATCTTCACTTGTGGTTTATGCAAGTATAGGCTTATAAGCTGGACACGAGTTCTCTCACATTGACAGTGGCTTGACGAAAAATGCAGACTGACCCCTCACTCATCTGGTGCCTTCGGGAGGTAGAGATGTTTGAGATATATATCTCGAACTATCTACTTCTTTTGTAAGGTCTGATGGCGTAGTGGGTTAAAGCATACTAGTTATGCCGGCTACTGGAAGGTAGTTGTGCTTTCTGGGTTCGAGTCCCACTGGTGGGTGTTAGTCCAAAGATTGTTTATCTTCACTTGTGGTTTATGCAAGTATAGGCTTATAAGCTGGACACGAGTTCTCTCACATTGACAGTGGCTTGACGAAAAATGCAGACTGACCCCTCACTCATCTGGTGCCTTCGGGAGGTAGAGATGTTTGAGATATATATCTCGAACTATCTACTTCTTTTGTAAGGTCTGATGGCGTAGTGGGTTAAAGCATACTAGTTATGCCGGCTACTGGAAGGTAGTTGTGCTTTCTGGGTTCGAGTCCCACTGGTGGGTGTTGTCCAAAGATTGTTTATCTTCACTTGTGGTTTATGCAAGTATAGGCTTATAAGCTGGACACGAGTTCTCTCACATTGACAGTGGCTTGACGAAAAATGCAGACTGACCCCTCACTCATCTGGTGCCTTCGGGAGGTAGAGATGTTTGAGATATATATCTCGAACTATCTACTTCTTTTGTAAGGTCTGATGGCGTAGTGGGTTAAAGCATACTAGTTATGCCGGCTACTGGAAGGTAGTTGTGCTTTCTGGGTTCGAGTCCCACTGGTGGGTGTTGTCCAAAGATTGTTTATCTTCACTTGTGGTTTATGCAAGTATAGGCTTATAAGCTGGACACGAGTTCTCTCACATTGACAGTGGCTTGACGAAAAATGCAGACTGACCCCTCACTCATCTGGTGCCTTCGGGAGGTAGAGATGTTTGAGATATATATCTCGAACTATCTACTTCTTTTGTAAGGTCTGATGGCGTAGTGGGTTAAAGCATACTAGTTATGCCGGCTACTGGAAGGTAGTTGTGCTTTCTGGGTTCGAGTCCCACTGGTGGGTGTTGTCCAAAGATTGTTTATCTTCACTTGTGGTTTATGCAAGTATAGGCTTATAAGCTGGACACGAGTTCTCTCACATTGACAGTGGCTTGACGAAAAATGCAGACTGACCCCTCACTCATCTGGTGCCTTCGGGAGGTAGAGATGTTTGAGATATATATCTCGAACTATCTACTTCTTTTGTAAGGTCTGATGGCGTAGTGGGTTAAAGCATACTAGTTATGCCGGCTACTGGAAGGTAGTTGTGCTTTCTGGGTTCGAGTCCCACTGGTGGGTGTTGTCCAAAGATTGTTTATCTTCACTTGTGGTTTATGCAAGTATAGGCTTATAAGCTGGACACGAGTTCTCTCACATTGACAGTGGCTTGACGAAAAATGCAGACTGACCCCTCACTCATCTGGTGCCTTCGGGAGGTAGAGATGTTTGAGATATATATC
Organism: Procambarus clarkii; assembly: GCF_040958095.1. Classification (NCBI taxonomy): domain Eukaryota; kingdom Metazoa; phylum Arthropoda; class Malacostraca; order Decapoda; family Cambaridae; genus Procambarus; species Procambarus clarkii. The sequence continues at coordinate 11,815,868 of NC_091219.1, forward strand.
TCGAACTATCTACTTCTTTTGTAAGGTCTGATGGCGTAGTGGGTTAAAGCATACTAGTTATGCCGGCTACTGGAAGGTAGTTGTGCTTTCTGGGTTCGAGTCCCACTGGTGGGTGTTGTCCAAAGATTGTTTATCTTCACTTGTGGTTTATGCAAGTATAGGCTTATAAGCTGGACACGAGTTCTCTCACATTGACAGTGGCTTGACGAAAAATGCAGACTGACCCCTCACTCATCTGGTGCCTTCGGGAGGTAGAGATGTTTGAGATATATATCTCGAACTATCTACTTCTTTTGTAAGGTCTGATGGCGTAGTGGGTTAAAGCATACTAGTTATGCCGGCTACTGGAAGGTAGTTGTGCTTTCTGGGTTCGAGTCCCACTGGTGGGTGTTGTCCAAAGATTGTTTATCTTCACTTGTGGTTTATGCAAGTATAGGCTTATAAGCTGGACACGAGTTCTCTCACATTGACAGTGGCTTGACGAAAAATGCAGACTGACCCCTCACTCATCTGGTGCCTTCGGGAGGTAGAGATGTTTGAGATATATATCTCGAACTATCTACTTCTTTTGTAAGGTCTGATGGCGTAGTGGGTTAAAGCATACTAGTTATGCCGGCTACTGGAAGGTAGTTGTGCTTTCTGGGTTCGAGTCCCACTGGTGGGTGTTGTCCAAAGATTGTTTATCTTCACTTGTGGTTTATGCAAGTATAGGCTTATAAGCTGGACACGAGTTCTCTCACATTGACAGTGGCTTGACGAAAAATGCAGACTGACCCCTCACTCATCTGGTGCCTTCGGGAGGTAGAGATGTTTGAGATATATATCTCGAACTATCTACTTCTTTTGTAAGGTCTGATGGCGTAGTGGGTTAAAGCATACTAGTTATGCCGGCTACTGGAAGGTAGTTGTGCTTTCTGGGTTCGAGTCCCACTGGTGGGTGTTGTCCAAAGATTGTTTATCTTCACTTGTGGTTTATGCAAGTATAGGCTTATAAGCTGGACACGAGTTCTCTCACATTGACAGTGGCTTGACGAAAAATGCAGACTGACCCCTCACTCATCTGGTGCCTTCGGGAGGTAGAGATGTTTGAGATATATATCTCGAACTATCTACTTCTTTTGTAAGGTCTGATGGCGTAGTGGGTTAAAGCATACTAGTTATGCCGGCTACTGGAAGGTAGTTGTGCTTTCTGGGTTCGAGTCCCACTGGTGGGTGTTGTCCAAAGATTGTTTATCTTCACTTGTGGTTTATGCAAGTATAGGCTTATAAGCTGGACACGAGTTCTCTCACATTGACAGTGGCTTGACGAAAAATGCAGACTGACCCCTCACTCATCTGGTGCCTTCGGGAGGTAGAGATGTTTGAGATATATATCTCGAACTATCTACTTCTTTTGTAAGGTCTGATGGCGTAGTGGGTTAAAGCATACTAGTTATGCCGGCTACTGGAAGGTAGTTGTGCTTTCTGGGTTCGAGTCCCACTGGTGGGTGTTGTCCAAAGATTGTTTATCTTCACTTGTGGTTTATGCAAGTATAGGCTTATAAGCTGGACACGAGTTCTCTCACATTGACAGTGGCTTGACGAAAAATGCAGACTGACCCCTCACTCATCTGGTGCCTTCGGGAGGTAGAGATGTTTGAGATATATATCTCGAACTATCTACTTCTTTTGTAAGGTCTGATGGCGTAGTGGGTTAAAGCATACTAGTTATGCCGGCTACTGGAAGGTAGTTGTGCTTTCTGGGTTCGAGTCCCACTGGTGGGTGTTGTCCAAAGATTGTTTATCTTCACTTGTGGTTTATGCAAGTATAGGCTTATAAGCTGGACACGAGTTCTCTCACATTGACAGTGGCTTGACGAAAAATGCAGACTGACCCCTCACTCATCTGGTGCCTTCGGGAGGTAGAGATGTTTGAGATATATATCTCGAACTATCTACTTCTTTTGTAAGGTCTGATGGCGTAGTGGGTTAAAGCATACTAGTTATGCCGGCTACTGGAAGGTAGTTGTGCTTTCTGGGTTCGAGTCCCACTGGTGGGTGTTGTCCAAAGATTGTTTATCTTCACTTGTGGTTTATGCAAGTATAGGCTTATAAGCTGGACACGAGTTCTCTCACATTGACAGTGGCTTGACGAAAAATGCAGACTGACCCCTCACTCATCTGGTGCCTTCGGGAGGTAGAGATGTTTGAGATATATATCTCGAACTATCTACTTCTTTTGTAAGGTCTGATGGCGTAGTGGGTTAAAGCATACTAGTTATGCCGGCTACTGGAAGGTAGTTGTGCTTTCTGGGTTCGAGTCCCACTGGTGGGTGTTGTCCAAAGATTGTTTATCTTCACTTGTGGTTTATGCAAGTATAGGCTTATAAGCTGGACACGAGTTCTCTCACATTGACAGTGGCTTGACGAAAAATGCAGACTGACCCCTCACTCATCTGGTGCCTTCGGGAGGTAGAGATGTTTGAGATATATATCTCGAACTATCTACTTCTTTTGTAAGGTCTGATGGCGTAGTGGGTTAAAGCATACTAGTTATGCCGGCTACTGGAAGGTAGTTGTGCTTTCTGGGTTCGAGTCCCACTGGTGGGTGTTGTCCAAAGATTGTTTATCTTCACTTGTGGTTTATGCAAGTATAGGCTTATAAGCTGGACACGAGTTCTCTCACATTGACAGTGGCTTGACGAAAAATGCAGACTGACCCCTCACTCATCTGGTGCCTTCGGGAGGTAGAGATGTTTGAGATATATATCTCGAACTATCTACTTCTTTTGTAAGGTCTGATGGCGTAGTGGGTTAAAGCATACTAGTTATGCCGGCTACTGGAAGGTAGTTGTGCTTTCTGGGTTCGAGTCCCACTGGTGGGTGTTGTCCAAAGATTGTTTATCTTCACTTGTGGTTTATGCAAGTATAGGCTTATAAGCTGGACACGAGTTCTCTCACATTGACAGTGGCTTGACGAAAAATGCAGACTGACCCCTCACTCATCTGGTGCCTTCGGGAGGTAGAGATGTTTGAGATATATATCTCGAACTATCTACTTCTTTTGTAAGGTCTGATGGCGTAGTGGGTTAAAGCATACTAGTTATGCCGGCTACTGGAAGGTAGTTGTGCTTTCTGGGTTCGAGTCCCACTGGTGGGTGTTGTCCAAAGATTGTTTATCTTCACTTGTGGTTTATGCAAGTATAGGCTTATAAGCTGGACACGAGTTCTCTCACATTGACAGTGGCTTGACGAAAAATGCAGACTGACCCCTCACTCATCTGGTGCCTTCGGGAGGTAGAGATGTTTGAGATATATATCTCGAACTATCTACTTCTTTTGTAAGGTCTGATGGCGTAGTGGGTTAAAGCATACTAGTTATGCCGGCTACTGGAAGGTAGTTGTGCTTTCTGGGTTCGAGTCCCACTGGTGGGTGTTGTCCAAAGATTGTTTATCTTCACTTGTGGTTTATGCAAGTATAGGCTTATAAGCTGGACACGAGTTCTCTCACATTGACAGTGGCTTGACGAAAAATGCAGACTGACCCCTCACTCATCTGGTGCCTTCGGGAGGTAGAGATGTTTGAGATATATATCTCGAACTATCTACTTCTTTTGTAAGGTCTGATGGCGTAGTGGGTTAAAGCATACTAGTTATGCCGGCTACTGGAAGGTAGTTGTGCTTTCTGGGTTCGAGTCCCACTGGTGGGTGTTGTCCAAAGATTGTTTATCTTCACTTGTGGTTTATGCAAGTATAGGCTTATAAGCTGGACACGAGTTCTCTCACATTGACAGTGGCTTGACGAAAAATGCAGACTGACCCCTCACTCATCTGGTGCCTTCGGGAGGTAGAGATGTTTGAGATATATATCTCGAACTATCTACTTCTTTTGTAAGGTCTGATGGCGTAGTGGGTTAAAGCATACTAGTTATGCCGGCTACTGGAAGGTAGTTGTGCTTTCTGGGTTCGAGTCCCACTGGTGGGTGTTGTCCAAAGATTGTTTATCTTCACTTGTGGTTTATGCAAGTATAGGCTTATAAGCTGGACACGAGTTCTCTCACATTGACAGTGGCTTGACGAAAAATGCAGACTGACCCCTCACTCATCTGGTGCCTTCGGGAGGTAGAGATGTTTGAGATATATATCTCGAACTATCTACTTCTTTTGTAAGGTCTGATGGCGTAGTGGGTTAAAGCATACTAGTTATGCCGGCTACTGGAAGGTAGTTGTGCTTTCTGGGTTCGAGTCCCACTGGTGGGTGTTGTCCAAAGATTGTTTATCTTCACTTGTGGTTTATGCAAGTATAGGCTTATAAGCTGGACACGAGTTCTCTCACATTGACAGTGGCTTGACGAAAAATGCAGACTGACCCCTCACTCATCTGGTGCCTTCGGGAGGTAGAGATGTTTGAGATATATATCTCGAACTATCTACTTCTTTTGTAAGGTCTGATGGCGTAGTGGGTTAAAGCATACTAGTTATGCCGGCTACTGGAAGGTAGTTGTGCTTTCTGGGTTCGAGTCCCACTGGTGGGTGTTGTCCAAAGATTGTTTATCTTCACTTGTGGTTTATGCAAGTATAGGCTTATAAGCTGGACACGAGTTCTCTCACATTGACAGTGGCTTGACGAAAAATGCAGACTGACCCCTCATTCATCTGGTGCCTTCGGGAGGTAGAGATGTTTGAGATATATATCTCGAACTATCTACTTCTTTTGTAAGGTCTGATGGCGTAGTGGGTTAAAGCATACTAGTTATGCCGGCTACTGGAAGGTAGTTGTGCTTTCTGGGTTCGAGTCCCACTGGTGGGTGTTGTCCAAAGATTGTTTATCTTCACTTGTGGTTTATGCAAGTATAGGCTTATATATATATATATATATATATATATATATATATATATATATATATATATATATATATATATATATATATATATATATATATATATATATATATATATATATATATATATATATATATATATATATATATATATATATATATATATGTATATATATATTATTAAATATGACCGAAAAAGTAAGATTAATAATTCTAACACGAATTTTCTCAATCTTTCGTACATTTCTTTTCACTGTTGGAGGTAATTCAAAAATCAATTCTCCAAAATTCATTTTTATTTCTAGTCTGACGCGACACTTGATCGCGTTTCGTAAAACTTATTACATTTTCAAAGATTTTAGTTAACACATACACAACTGAATAGAACTTACAAATCTCCGATTTTGTTTATATCTACATTTGAATGAGGTGGATGGGGTGAGGTGGTATTTAATAAGGTATTAATTTCATCAACACAAGCCAGAACATGAAACAATGGGTATTGAATAGAAGTGATTGTAGAAAGCCTATTGGTCCATGTTTTTTGATGGGTAAGGCAGGTCCTTGTCAACAACGGCTTCTCCAATGGTTTCGTCGAAGACATCATAAGAAGAAAAGTGAAACACCATGCAACCTCTGAAGAGACAACCAACACAACACCTATACCCCCTATTAGACTATTTTACAGGAACTTCTTTTCCACAGCTCATAAAACGGAGGAAAGGGTCCTGAAAGATATTGTTAATAGAAACGTTATCCCTACAGACAAAAATCAGAGGATACAACTGATGATTTACTATAAAACCAGAAAAACGGCCAGCCTACTCATGAGAAACTCTCCAGACACAAAACAGAACGCTTTAAAAGAGACTAACGTCGTCTATGCCTTCAAATGCCCTCTTGGGGACTGCAAGCTCCAAAAAACCCAGTATATAGGCAAGACAACAACATCTCTTTCTAGGCGTTTAACGATGCATAAGCAACAGGGCTCCATTAAGGAACATATAATCTCTTCCCACAACCAAACCATCGCCAGAGAAATCCTAGTAAACAACACAGAAATCATCAAGAAATATGGACCAATTGGCTTTCTACAATCACTTCTATTCAATACCCATTGTTTCATGTTCTGGCTTGTGTTGATGA